>NW_028244483.1:0-206516 GCF_964263255.1 Lissotriton vulgaris
CTATTTATTGTTTTTTTTTTTTTTTTTAGAGACATGGTGCCAGTCAAACAATAAATCATTGCAGATACAGTTCATTAAAAGCTTGATACAGAAAATACAATATTATTAATAGACGTAATTTAGTTGGCATAAAACAGTCAGGAGGTGTACACTTTATACAAGTTTTATACAAGTGTAAATACTAAGGAAACCCAGTAAAGAGAGGGATAAGTAAAACCAATAGCCACAAATAAATATGTATCATGAAGTTAATTATTTCAAATCCCTCCAGTTTTTTAGCGGTGCCCAAATTGTTCTGCCCATTTCTTTAGATTTTTTGCGTTTAAATTCATATAGACATGACTCTACATTGTGCATGCCCAGGAGTCTGGCAAGCCACATCTGGAATGTGGGGGCAGTAGTGTCCTTTCAACCTGCAGAGATTAAAATTCGCAAGACAGCGACCGAGATAAAGACGAGGGCTTTAGCATCCTTCCCCGCCTTTAGCTTATCGTCTGTCCCTGTTAAGACCAGGGTAGGGGATAGATCGATGTTATGACCTAGCAGCCCCTCCAAAAACAGAGTTATTTCCCTACGAATTAAGGTAAGGTTGGGGCAGTGATAAAACATGTGTAGAAGATCTGCAGGGCTGCTATTACATTTAGGGCATCTATTATCTTCTATTACTCCCCATCCATACAATTTCGCGGGGGTATAATAAAGATTAAACAAGGTCTCATAGTGTTGGGCTCTTAAGTTTGAAGATCGAAATATTTTCTTATTTAAGAGCAGGGCAAGGTCTAAATCAACATCAGGGTCCCCCACCTTCTGTGCCAGAGAGGTTTTAGTTTTCTCCAAGTCGTCCTGCAGACTGTGGAGAAGATGATTATAGACTATTTTTAACTTTTTACCCCCTGCTATTAGATAGTCAACCATTGGGTTATCCGGAGGCAGCGTAAGCCTTGGTCTTATTGCAGCCAATGATTGAGCGATTTGCCCATATAAAAGCCAGTGGCTTTGAGGGACACCGTATTTCTGCTTTATCAACTCAAAGCTAAAAATGTCATTACCTAACATGATGTCACCCAAACGCCTTATCCCACATCCCTCCAAACCATGGAGTTAATATTCTGTCCTGAGTTAGGGAGAAGGCTAGATTTCCACAGATTCATATAAGTGTTGATTTTGGGGATAATCAGGATTTTTCTAATGGCTTTCCATGTTCCCCAGGCCCCCTCCAAGATCTTGTATCTGGCTTTCCTGTAATATCTGCGTTCAACTTCACAATTCAACACACCGAGGGCCTTCCTCCCCAACAGCAGCTCAAAAATAGATGGAAGGCTCTGATTCCCGGCCAGATCTTCCTAAGGAGTAGAATCGAGTTGTAACAATATATTCATTTGTATAAGTAAGCAGGTATAATGATAGAGCCTAAGATTTGGCATAGCCAATCCCACTCTTGCCAATGGAAGTGACAGAAGATTGATCGAGCGCCTGATCTTACCATATTTCCAGACAAATCTTACAAAAGTGGCTTCTATTTTCCTAATCAGGCTGTCTCCTAATAATAATGGGATGGCCCTGAAAAGATATAACACTTTAGGGAACATGGTCATTTTTAGGACATTGACCCTGCCGATCAGAGAGAGATGTAAAACATCGATTCCTTTTAAATCAGTTTTGATTGACTCAATGAGGGGCGGGTAGTTTTCTTCAATGATATTATCTACCGAGGCATTAACCCTAACCCCTAAGTATACAGCTGAGTCTACAAATCTCTGATCCGTCTTGATGATGTTCTTAGTGCATATAATCTGGGTTTTCCCTTCATTAAGACGATAGCCTGAATGACGTCCAAATTCCTTGGCTATTTGTGATAAGGCAGGCATAGCTCGATGAGGATCCGTAGTTATTATTGCCAGATCGTCGGCGTAAGCTAGCAGTTTTGTGGTAAAGCCGTTGCAAACCACCGGACTGATCTGAGGGGAGGCTAACATTTTCTCTATGAGGGGGTCTATGTATAGGGAAAATAAGATCGGAGAGCATGGACAGCCCTGACGCATCCCCCTCTTTATTAAAATTTTGTCTGAGTGCTGGCCCATAACAAGAACCCTAGCCACTGGATCAACGTACATGGCTTTAATGGCCCTCACGAATTTACTACCGAAGCCTCTACCGGCTAGAATGACCCACAGAAAATCCCAGACCACGCGGTCAAAAGCTTTCTCCGCGTCAAGGAGGATCATGGCCATATCCCTCCCGGTAGTGCCAAGGGCGTCAAATAAGGCTATTGCTCGACTAGTGTGGTCCGTCGTACCTCTGCCCGGCACAAACCCATGCTGCCACGGGGAGACGAGATGACCTATGATCTCCCCCAACCTAGTAGCCCAGACCTTATAGTATAGCTTTGTGTCCGCGTTTATGAGCGAAATTGGGCGATAGGACCCCGGCATTTCTTTAGGCTTCCCTTTCTTATGAAAGATGACGATGTTGCTCTCCTTCCAAGAGTCCGGTATTATGCCTGTACACAAAATACCATTAAATAGATCCAGCAGGATAGGGGCAATCTCTTTTTCCATTCATTTATACACCTCCAGGGGGATCCCGTCTGGGCCTGCGGCCTTGCCGGCAGCTAGCTCCTGCAGGTCTGTAGTTATTTCGCTCAAAGCCAGGTCTCTATCGAGGTTTTCCCTGGCCAGCTCATCTAGCCCTGGACTCCCATCCTCAAATATCGGATTTTGATCCCTCATACCTCCCTCATCATCATACAGCATTTGATAAAAGTTTTTAAAAACTCTTAGAATGTCTGATGGCTAGCTATACTCATTTCCGTTTTCCTGAATACTAGAGATGGTGTTTTTAGTCCTCTCTTGTCATATTCGTAAGGCCAATGCCCTCCCTGCCTGTTCCCCTGTTTCATAACGCCTTGTCCTAGAAGCCTGATATTCACTAACCTCTTTCTGTGTTATTATTCTCTGGAGGTCAGCTTTGGTAGTAGAGATTTTATTTAAATTTGCCTGACCATCTACCCCTTGACTAATGTCTTCAATGTGCTGTTCTTCCGCTACCACTAGATCACTCATGAGGTTTTCAATCTCTCTCTTATCCTCTCTCCTTAGCCTTGCTGAGCAGCTTATCGTTTCGTCCCTAAAAGAAGCTTTAAATGCCTCCCAAACGCCGTTACGCTACGTACTGTAGCAGTTAGCATCATAGAATTCTCTAGCCCATTTTCTGATATGCTCCACACACCTGGAATCTGAGTAATCCAAGTAATCATAAATTTCTGGGTTGTCCTGGTTGGAACCGTAAACTACACACAATGTATAGCCTATATTGAGCTCCACTACAACCCACCTTCCTGAGCTATCTGCCTTAGAACGCTTACTCCCCCCAAGTGAAGGCCTTGCCAAGATAGCGACCCCCCTTATTGTCGATGTTTGAGAAGAGCAAGCCAGCAGTTCATACCCCATAATATTCAAATGATTTCTTTTTGCCCAGGGAAGATGGGTCTCTTGTATACAAAGAATATCAATGTTATTATACTTAGTAAAGTGTCCCAACCTCTGGCGTTTCCTCCAATCATTCAACCCACCCACATTTACTGTACAGATTCAAATTTTTGTCATATCTATGAATTGAGCGTTCTAAGCATTCCTTGACTGCTATTGCTGCTACATCTTTCAATGATACTAACAAACCAATATTGTTTAACTCAAAACACCAAGTCACCTCCTTTTTTGTTTTTTTCCTTGCCCCCCAATTCCCCCCAGCCACCCCCCTCTGGCCTCCCTGGCCTCCCCCTCGACCACCCTGCTCGAGCCCCAGCCCCACCCCCCTCCCATTCCCTGAACCCTCACTCGTGAGGCGCTCAGACCTAGTCTGTGCATGTGATGGTCACAATTGGAGCAGTGGAGAAAAATACAGTGCGTTCAAATAACTTCCATTGCTATACCCCTTACAACCTCAAGCAACACTGAGAGTAATTCGAAGACCTCCGACCCTGGGGACCATTAATATAAAGCTTCAGTTATCTATGTGAAAGAATATTATCGTTCATTAAGTTACTTCCCCTGGGATTCTAGATACTCTTTGGCCTTGATTTCTGATGCAAAAAATAGTGTATTTCCTTCATTAATTATTTTCAGTTGAGCCGGATTAATCAAATAGGCCTGCATTTTTTTGTCCTGAAATGGCTTAACACCATCAGTGCTGCAGCAACTCCTCCAGGATGCTGCACTTTCTTGAATCCCATTGTTCATGAAGAGCTCAGCTCGTCATGAGCACACGAGCAGTGTACTGCATGACGAGCTGAGCTCGTCATGAGCATCGAAGGGGTTAATCAGCTGTCTGAGTCTCCAACGTCTTTCAACTGTCATATGACAGAAGTCCGGACGGACGAAGAATGCCATCCCTTCAATTACCCTCTTTGCATCAGGTCTGGCTTTTTCCGCAATTGCTTGTCTCAGCACAAAGTTGCCCAGGAAAATTAAAATTGCCCTAGGTTTATCACCTTCCTTTGCGTTTTTGTGCGGTTTAAACGGGGTACGATGTGCCTGCTGAATTTCTTCAGACCAATTCCAGCCTGAGAGCTCAGGGAAGGCCTTCTCGAATAGCTTAATTGTGTAGGCCCTTACGTCGGTTCCTTCGATACCCTCGGGCACCCCTAGGATCCAGAGATTATTCCGCCTGAGACGATTCTCAATGTCCTCCAGTTTCCACTGGATGTCCGTGACTTGGGAGCTCTGAGCATCAACCTTGCTGGTAGCAGCAGTGGCCTTCGTCTCCGTCAAGACTATTTTCTCCTCAAGGTTTGAGATCCGATCTCCCAGGTTGGTGCAGGCCTTAGAGAGTTTCCTTACAACGCCCTGCATTTTCCTAACTGCTGCTTGGGATTTTCAGCTGTCCTGTCTAGTTTCTTCTCTGTGGGCGAGGATCTCCTGATGGATAATTTCCAAAAGTGACATCTGGGCATCTACCCCACAGGGACTCCCTGCAGAGGCATTGCAGAGGAAAGATCCCAGCTCAGCTCTCTCTGGGGGGCCTTCTGTCCTTTTAAGCCGATTTGGGTTTTGACTGCCGTTGCCGGGGACTTCAGCTCAGGATCGCTCTCCAGGTCGGGGTCGCTATCCTCCAGAAAGAAGCTATAGACTTCTTCATCATCTTCTGACCATTCACCTCCCTCCGATACCGAGTAAAAGCATTCGCTTGGGTCTTTCTCCTTCCCTTTGTCTTTTCCTTTGTCTGCTTCCAGTTGGGGCACATTGTTTGCCACATCACGTTCCTGATAGTTCTGATCTCCCACTTTGATTGCCCCGTTGTCAACCAGGTCGCATTCCTGCGTGTCATGTGCATCCACCTGTAACATAGAAGGATCTATGCAGCTTATGGTGTCTACATTGGTAGGTATAGTCGCCCCGGCAACTAGAACCCTTGTTCCTGTTGCCTAACGTCACAATCCTTGACCCCTTCCTAGTTAGTACAGACATTTAGTGCTGAGTCCTTCATATCGGCATCATCTGACCCCTCCACACTTTCCCGGGTTTTACTACAAGTCTCTGGGGGAGGGAGTGCCATTTTTACTGCCTCTGGGTTAATCTGTGCATTGTTCTGTACTTCTGTTACTTCTGTTATACCAGGGGGGGGTATCTCGACTGCCTCTGCCCCTGCCGCTGGCTCAGTTTCACTGATTTGCACTATCACTTTGGCCCCCTTCTCTTTTCCTGCTTTAGTAAAAAAATCCGCAATAGGGGCTTTGGCAGCAGCTTGCCTTGTCCTTGCTGCAATCTGCTTTCTTACCAGGGGAGTCTGTGTTACAGCCTTTGGGCTATTATCCGCCTCACCTGAAGCCATCTCGATGCCAGCCTTTTTCTTCCTCTCGGTTGCTTTACTTCCAGCGTTCACCTTAGGGGCCATAGGGGCCATCGCGCCGCGTCTCCTCCTAGTCTCGTCTCCAACGAACCAGCGCCTCCGCAGCCCACTCTCCCCGTAGCCCTGTTCCGGAGCCTCCGCTCTGCACTGCGGGTTTGAGGACGCTCCACCTGTGCCCCGCCCCTTCGTTCACGGGCGGATTTGGAAGACTCGATGGCCGGCTGTGAGATCCGTCAGAACCAGCGTCAGTTCCCGCAGCAGCCAAGCTGCAGAACCACGGCAGGTCAGTAGAGAAAGCTTTCGCTTTGTGCCAGTTTTAAAAACAGTTTTCTCACCATAACCAGTTACTGACAGAAGGAAGGGGGGTCAGACATCCTCGGAGTAGTTTACAGGGGCTCCAGTCTAATCTCCACTGCTCTGCTGTGAACAGCCAGAACTAAGCGGCCGCCATATTGCCTCTCGCTCTAATCTCTGAAGACAAGCCAAGCAGCAATCTAACATCTAATAATTGTTATGTGTAAACATTTTTTAATGTTTTTTTTGTAATTTATATATAGCGTGTATTCATGTATTTTTGTATTGTTCGTATTTTCAAGTGTATTTAGTTATAGTCTATTTATTTTATTTTGGAGTGGGTAATTGGGTTTATATTATAGAGAAGTTGTAAGGAAAGTGATTTAAAATGCGTTTACTACATTTTAAAATATAGCATGTATATTTTACACTTTAGAAATAAATACACGTTAATAAGGCAAATTATTCTTTATATATTATATTTTTATTTAATTGGTAGTTATTATTTCACTGTAGGATTATTTCTTAGTGATGTGCTTGTTATTAAAAATTAAACATCTTATATTTAACATTTAATAAGACAGTTATTTAAAAATTAATATTTAAAATGTTGATTTTCTGCTTTTTTTTGTAGTTATGTCCTTGGGTGCGTGGTTTTTTAAAAGATTGCCTTTCTCTTATCTCATTGATAATTATTATTTATTTTGTGAATTATTTAAGTAAACATTCATCTTTTTTTTCTAATTGTCTAGAATATCAACTATCAATATTGTTATAAACATTGTTTACATTATATTGTAATGTTTTATTTGAACATTTAGTAAAATTGTAGGTATTGAGCCATTCTTTTTTCTAAAAATTCATATTTTATGTTTTGTACGCTGAAAGTTTATATGATGATTTTTAAGTCCATGTATTTTCCCAATTTGGGGTAAGTTCACCACTTTCTGAAATTTGGCTAAGGGCCTGATTTAGAGCCCTGCAGATGGGGTTTACTCTATCAGGTAAACGGAGTAAAGTCCTCCATTGCACTGTGGTTGTACCTGCCTGTCTAATTTAGAGATGTCACCCTGCCCAGCAGACATCTCTTGCATTGGCAGGAACAACTCTCACAGCAGTTCATATCAATTCTTTGAAAATTGAACAGACAACTCTGTCACCATGATGGAGCCTTACAGCATTCAAAGTGGAATTTTGTTCCTGAAAATAAAAAAAACGATGACTTCTTCACCATGTGAGTATTTACCCATGGCATGGGGGTAATTTAGCAGTTTTCACAGACAGTGACCACTTGCAATTTGTTTACTCACTCTAAATATGGTGGTTGGACAAATGGAAAATCTCTGATGGCCCTTACTCCATTGGGTAGTTGGAGATGTATATTAGCAGCGGAGACAGAGCAGTCTTTGTAGTCGACATACTGAAGTTTCATCCATCTCTAATTGAGGTGGGCGGACCTTCAGTTTTGGGGAGGGAGTACTCAATTGCCTTTGTGGCAGAGTACCCTCTCTGCCAGACTGTAAATCAGTCCCTAAGTCTGGAGTGGCAAGAGTAAATCAGAGCCTCAACACTACAGGCAAAAAAATAAGAGTGACCAAAACATATAACATTAGGCTCACAGCTCTATAGATGACAGCACTACTGCACCCAATTATCACTTAATATAGTCAGAAGGGTCAGAGTTATTGGGTCGACAACATTTCGATCCACCTAAATCTCTGGATTGTCATCAAGCAAATACAATGTTTGCCTGGAACCATACAAATTTGTGAGAAAAATATCTTAATACAAAAACATGTGGGGGGAGGCAAACTAAGAAAGAGTTGGAAAGAAGTGAAAAGGAAAGGATACAATAAAAAAATAGTCAAAGGCTTTTCTGTCTGCAATAAGTGAGGTTTAATTAAATAAAACCTCCATGCTGAGGTCAATGTGAGTTTCCTTCCAACTAGTGACTATGATTGAATGAAGCGGCAGACAATCAAATTTGCTGTGGTAGTAGCAATGGTGTTCTAGCATCAATAGGATCGCAGGTGATAGCATGCAGTAGCGTGGACTACGTTGTATCTAGTGATGACAGATGTGGGAGGTCACATGTAGCATAAGTTGTGTGTGGTTGTTTAGACAGTAAGATTTTGGAATACCAATGAATTCCATATTACTGCATTGGATACAATTTCAAAATATCAACACATATCAGTGACTATAGAACAGAAGGAAAGTCATAAGATTCTCAGCTTCAGGAGATAAACACAGAGTCCATCTGTTAAAAGTAATGAAAACCAAAGACCAGGGTGACAGATACATAGTCTTCACAAATTATCTCTTACATATTTACACCAATATTTCTGTCTATAGCAAGGCCCCGAGTAATTTTGGCTAGACCTAAATGAATATACAGTTCCTCTTCAATGTTAAGACCTGTGTGACCTTAGAATCCAACGATATAATATAAGTACTCTCCAATCTCCTTAAGGTTAATCCTAATTATGAACTCTTGCAGATCTCAGAGCATGGTCCATTTCATAGAACTTGAGTAAATTCCAATAACTTGTATGGATATATCTGAAGTGCCTGGCTACTGCGTAATGCAAATCAACATTCTGAATTACATGCATATGTTCCAATACCCTTTTATTGAATGGGTGTATAATACTACCAACATACAGCTTCTTGCATGGGCATGATAAGACATAGACTGTGCAATCCATAGTTCATATGATGTATTTGGTGATTTTCTTACTGCTCACATGGTATTCAAAGATATTGTCACCAAATTTACAGGTGTTACAGGTTTGACAAGTATAAAACCCTTGCATCTTCGTGGATTCTTTCCATGATATTCATGTGGCATAGTTCCCGCTCAATTTGACCCTAAGACTTGAGCTCTTTTTGCATGGTATCTTGGGACAAGAGAGGATTTGTTCACCAATAACTAGATTTGAACGTATTATAGACCATTGTGTGCGTAGAACATTGCTAATTTCTCCAACCATAAACTACATGTGGTAATAAATATGTTCAAACCCTCTTCCTTCTCCATTCTCTTGTTCTTACTCTCACCTTTGTGTAGGAGATCTTCCATTTTCACATGTTGTACCCTTGTCACAGCATCCTTCAGCGTAGATTAAAAGTAACCTCGTTCTTGAAAACTATGTATCATAAAGCCTTGCTCAGCTGGAAAATGTGCCTGCACACTGGAATTGTTCTTTGTCCTCAAGAGTTTCCCATATGGGATGTCCTGAATTAGGTTCTTGGGTTGGCCCCTATTTGTGTGGAACAGCCTATTGACTGTCGTTTCTTTGCTGAACAGTTTCGTGGTAAGTATATCTCCACATACTGTCACACTGGTGTCAAAAAAAGCAACTAGATGGCAACTGGTGTTATTAGAGAAATGCAAATTCAGGTTGTTTTGATTCAATCTGTCAGTCAAATAATTTGCTTCACTCTCCAATCCATTTCAAATATCAAATACATCATCTATAAACATGATCCATAATATGACTTGGTCATATCCCATTATCGTGCTGCGGATTTGCTCCTCCCACAAGGCAATGGAAAGATTCACATAGCGGGGGGTGAATCAAATCACCATTGTTGAGTTGTCAGTACACAGTGGAGACAAACAGAAACATATTTTAGGTACCAATCCATCAAGCAACAGCTCACTATGCATTAAGTTCAACAGCAATCTTGATCACAAATAATGCAGACAGGTATATACTTCAGAGATATGTGCAATGCAAGTGTTCAAACTGTCAAAATCCTGAGTAATCAGTGAGTTATTATTCCTTTAATGGATAAATTATATGTGTGTTTTAAAATTCCTTGTATCTTGTATTTGCAAAGATATTGGCAAGCAAACTCCCCATCGCAGATACAATTGATCACCCCAGGGGGTTTAACTGGATTCTTTTGAATTTTGGACAGGAGATAGAGTATGTATGTAAATGTAAATGTATAGGCATTTATATAGCGCACTACTTACCCGGAGGGTCCCAAGGCGCTTCGACCGCTGCGAAACCCTTCCTGGCTTCCCTGAGAGATGGTCCCTTAATGGGTATCTCCAGGGTGAGACCAGGCATCCCCGGCGGTCTGGTGGGGCCGTTAGTGAAGATGAGGCAAGCTAATGCCCAGAGTTGCAGAGTGTGAACGCTGATCAGAGTGGGCACCGAGGCGAGAGAATTATCGAGTCCGCTGACCCTGGTCCAGAAACCTGCCGCGCCGGGAATCGAACCCTGGTCCCGGGCCGTCCTCTGCTCTCGGGTCTGCCGCCTCTAACCAGTGAGCCAAAAAATCTGGGATTTTATCACTTATCTTCAGACTTCTAGATACGAAGAACCGGGATGATCGCAATAAAGATCATCAGGCTTATTGATACAAAAATCAATGAGCAACATGTTACCCTTTGAATTGCAAAAATAACATATTGATTCTGGTAGTAGAACATGGTCTGATTTGTTGGCACTTGGGAAAACTATAAGTTGATGACTTTATAGCTTGCTCAACATCCCATGATATTGGCTTTATGACTAAACATGTTGCAGCTTGCAGTTGAATCTATAGCAAGCCACATATTTACAGCAGCAAAAGAAGTGCATGTTGTGGTTCCTGGAGGCGGTTACTGTGAAAAACACACACACAAACCTATATATCCTCTTCACTGTGTCGGACTGCCCCCAGCCATCCGACATCACATTGGGCATGTATGCGGACGGCAGGGGGTCGTCCACACCGCAAACGTGTCATTTTTTTCAGCACCACAGAGGAATGTCCGCTGCAGCGAAGAGATTAAATATATGTGATCAAGACCGCAAACCAGAGGTCGAAACGTATCATGGATGATGGCACGTAGCCTGTAATACAGATAGGACACTAATAAAGCAAATACTATTCGCACCGTATTGGAGTCTGTACCTGCTTTGGGTGTTGAAGTACAGTGGGCTATAGGATTTGGATCTATATATAGGTATATATATATAATGGCTACTCTATGTGAAAAATAAAACAGCTTGCCATACCTGAAGTGGAGTTCGAGCTTTTCTTCATCGCCTACATGGAAGTTGGAGTTTGCAAATTCTCGATATATATCTAACCAAGGGTGTAATTCAACTTCTGGTTGCTTCCTTCAATGGTGCGTACCTGCAATGATTTGATGTTTTCGGCTGGCCACGGTCGAGAAGTGAAGCCCATCGCCGTGAAGGCGGACCCGTGCAAGCAACATCCCGTTGTTTGCAGTTACGTGGAGAAGTGCAGTTACGGCGCCATGCAGGTGGGTGCTGCCTACGGACACCAGTTCTTGTCTGGAAAGCGGGGCACGCAGTGAATGGAACAGTGCCTTGATTCCACTTGGATAGGATTAGATGGACATTGGAGGGATTGAAAGCCGTCCCACTTGGGAAACAAACTTTTTGCCGCACTACAATAACCAGGTGTCTTTGCGAGGCCACGCCCACTGGGGCAGGTTTTTGAACTTTATTTAGTGCGCCAAGCAATGTGCTTTCAGAAACTCCGCCACACCGGCCACTGAGGAAGGGAATTGGTTTGTCCTGAAACGCGTATGGCCACAGAAAGACTTTCGGAGGACTGAGCCTTTTTAACTGCTTGCTGGCAAGACAAGAAATAAACCAAGGGTGTAATTCAACTTCTGGTTGCTTCCTTCAATGGTGCGTACCTGCAATTATTTGATATATCTACATATATATATATATATATATATATATACGCATATATATGTGTATAAATATATTCACTGAAAAAAACACAGGTTTCAGGCACGTTATAGTTAGAAATTAGCATTTAAAAAACCTTAGAAATTCACAGAAAAAAACATAGGTTTCAGGGGTGTTATAGTTAGCTGGACATTTCACTCGCACAAAACCATAGAAATTCCTCCGTTACAGTTAGTTCTGCTAACTATAACTCGCGCCCCCATAATGCACTGCTGATGACGTCACATACTACATCACTCATGACATGGTCAGTGACATCACTGATGACCTCTCAAATGACTTGCACTTGGTGGGAAACGTCAAGGAAACAATCCTCCCAGTACTCCTGGAAATACTCAATCTTTCCCTTACCACCGCGATAGTTCCGACAAGATGGAAACACGCGATGGTTAAAGCACTTAAAAAAAAACCTAACTTGAACCCAGAAAACTGGGGGAACTACCGGCCGGTATCACTACTCCCATTAGTCAGTAAAATACGGGAAAAACATGTCACCAGGTCACTGTCCAACTACTTGGAATCACATGAAATTCTTCATTGCACACAGACAGGCTTCCGACCGAACCATGGAATGGAAACCGCACTCCTAACAGTAATGGAGGAATCCAGGAAAGTGCTTGATCTCGGTGGGACAGTGGCAGTTATCCTGCTGGACCTGACAGCCACTTTTGATACAATAAACCACGGCATCTTGTTAGACAGACTTAAAGAGGTAGGAGTAGTAGGAAATGCCCTCTCATGGCTCAAATTGTTTTTAACAGACAGAACATTCCAAGTGTTCGAAGGTAGGCACACCTCAAGAGAGATTCCGCTTGTTTGCGGGATGCCGCAGGGATCGTCGCTAAGCCCCACCCTTTTTAATGTGTACCTCAGACCACTGGCCGAGCTAGTACTTCCGTTTGGAGTTAGTATAGTTACACCCGCGAATGACACCCAACTGGTGGTAGCCCTCAATCACCCAAAAAAGAGCAATGCTGACCTAGAATCATGCCTGCAGCGGGTGGCCACCTGGATGGATCAATCCTTCCTCAGGCTCAATGGGGACAAAACGGAGCTTATGATTCTTGGAAATGAAGCAGAGGCTCACTCTAAGATAAGCTGGCCAAAATGTCTTGGTCCCCCTCCTACGCCCAAACACAGGATCAAAAGCTTAGGAGTCTGGCTCGACAGGCCCCTCAAACTTGACCATCAAGCAGTACAGGTTGCAGCCACCTGCTTCAGCATCCTAAGGCAACTAAGGAAGATACTGCTGTTACTCCCTGATACTGCGTGCAGAACTATGGTTCGATCACTTGTCCTTTCTCGGCTGGATTATTGCAACTCACTTTACTTAGGAAATCCTAACACCACGATTAGGAAGCTCCAAGTAGTGCAGAACGCCGCAACCAGACTAATACACAATATCCTGGGAAAACAGTCGGCGAAACCAGCAATAAAAATACTTCCCTGGCTGCCCATTGCTGAGCGCATCAAATTTAAATCCCTCTGCATTGCACACAAGACGCTATGGGGCACAGGCCCAAAAAGAAATCATATCCTTTTAACTTTCCACCGACCTATGAGTAACCTTAGATCTGCTACCCTCTTCCAAATCAGTTTTCCTAAAATAAAGAGAGTGCGAGCAGGCGAACGCATGTTTTCCTATAATGCCTCCACCCTATGGAACTCCCTTCCGCCAAAGCTCAGATCTACATCAGATCACCTTGCATTCAGGAAACAGCTAAAAACATGGCTATTCCAAAACCTACAGTAAGACTCTAGGTTGCTGTCCATTGCTACGTAAGCGCTGGGATGCCTATGGGTAGCCATGCGCTCAATAAGAATGAATTAACAATAATAATAATAATTACATCACTGATGACATCATCCAGTGACTGTGTGTTGCTGTAAAGTTTAAATATGTTTAATATATATAGGGAAAGGCATATTGAAAAATGAGTAGGTGTATAAGTGTCTGACTGGGTGATTTAGTAGGTGCGTGACTGATTCTATAAGTGAGTGATTAAACATATCTTACTGAATGCATGGGTTAGTGACTAAACTGTGTAAATGTCTGTATCCGTCTGTCTGTTGGTGTGTAACCGGCTACATGGGTTTGGGAGTAGCTACATGAGTGTCTATATGTGTTATTGATTGGTTGTCTGAGTATCTGTATCGGTGCCTGAGTGTTTTTGTGGTGGGGTGTGGGTGACTCTGTGCATAGATGTGTGAGTGCGTGATTCACTGTGTGCACGGTTTCAAGAGTGCATCTGTGATGGACGGTATGGGTGGGTGAGTGTGTGTATGGGTGTGTTAGTGAGTGAATGTATATCTCAATAGTACATGTGTGAGTAACTACATATGTGAAAGGCAGTATATATGTGTGTTGGAGTATATAAATGGCTATAAGTGAGAGTGCGTGGTTCTGAGAGTGGCTGTATGGATGAGTGTGTGCTTGTATCAGTGATTGTATCAGAGCGTAAGAATGTGCTAGTATTTGTTTGAGTGATTGAGCTGGTGTGTGTAATACTGTATAGGTGAGTAAATGGCAGTGTGATTAATTATTTGCATGAGTGACTAGGTTTGTGAGTACCTCTATGGATTAGTGGTGGTGGGTGAGGGTTTATATAGGTGTATCAGTGCATATGATAGTCGGGTACTGAATGACCATAAGTATGAGTGATTGTATGGGTGAGTGTGTGGATGTGTGTGTAAACCTAAGAATCAGTGAGTGTGTATATAGTTATTGCTGTTGGAGTGTCTATGGTTTTGAGAATGGCAGTCTGTAATTTAGAGTGTGTGTATCAAAGGGTATATTATGGTGTGAGAAGATGCATCAATTTATCACATGGATGATGTCATCAGTGATGTCATTTGTGATGTCATCGGTGACATCATCAGTGATGTCACTGACCATGTCATGAGTGATGTAATATGTGACGTCATCAGCAGTGCATTGCGGGGGCTCGAGTTATACTTAGCAGAACTAACTATAATGGAGGAATTTCTATTGTTTTGTACGAGTGAAATGACCAGCTAACTAAAACACCCCTGAAACCTATGGTTTTTTCAGTGAATTTCTGAGGTTTTAGAAATACTAATTTCTAACTATAACGTGCCTGAAACCTATGGTTTTTTTCAGTGAATTTCAAAGGTTTTTTAAATGATAATTTTTAAATGTAATAATAGTTATATTTTTCAAGTCAAATTGCTTTATTCAAGATGAAAAAACTCATAAAAGCACGATTATTAAAACCTCAGTTTGTTAATATAAATTAATTTCAGTTAACAATATTTAACACATGTAAAAATTCAATATCTTGTGTATACTATGTTAAATCAAATTACTCACAAAAAGTTTTTCCTAATGGCCCAGACCCAGCCCAGGTATTTTACGACTGCAACTGAAATAACAGGTAAAGTGCTAGTGCAAATTAATCTGAACGCCACCGCGCAGTCCCTTGTACCTAACAGTCTGCACACAGCTTTTAGCCAAACTCGTCTGGGGTATTATAGGCTGTACATACAGGGAGAAGATGGGCAATGGTCTCTATCATTTTTACAGACCGGGTACATTTTGGAACTACCTAGAGTCCATCTTCCAGTTAATGATCTTATAGGGAGAGACCCTGCTCTGAGCTGAAAATAGAGCTTCCTATCTCCCGGTTTTGTAATACCATCCCAATATGGCTCTAAACTGGGAAAATATTTATATTCCAGGAAACGACCCTCCATAGTAGAGGGATCAGCACTGTTTCCAAATCCGGTACGCAACCAATTCCCAATATTTTTCTTTTAAGATAACCTTAGATGGGAATGAAGCTACCTCGGGGTTCTCCCACAGCCCCTTCATACCCATTCCTACCAGAATTTTACAAAGTCCATTTAACCAGGTTATTTTGTGGAAATCATCAATTCTAATTACGTCCAAAAATCCCTGGGCATAATGGGCAAGTTCAGGGGTTACCCAAATCCGTCACCAATATAATATAGGGCGCAGTCTAGCGATATCTACCAAGGCATTCCTGCCTAGATCATATCACAGTGGTTTCATTGGTGGGCTCTTTGGTAGACTAACAAGGATGCGCAAAAATCTATTCTCCGCGAGTGTTAGTTGTGTTAATAAAGGGACGAGTTTAGGTCTTTCGCCTCATACACTTGGAGAGCTGGCTGTATCGGTTTAGTCAGGGATTTCTTATGCTCTGAAATTATTGCTCCCGCAATGTGTTTCCCCCACTTAATACCCTTTGCCACATGGATCCCAAGTAAACAAAGTCCAACACCATTTCCACCTTTTGCCCATTCATAAAAAAATTCCCTTTAAAACTGCGGTGTGGGTTGAATGCCATAAGTTTTGTTTTTGCTACATTGACTTCCAACCCTTGATCAGTACAGAAATCCTCAAAAATCTTCATAGCTCGCTGAAGGCCACTAGGGGTTTTCGATATAATTAGAGTATCATCCGCGAATAATAAAATAGGGGTATTCATTCCAGCCAAAGTGGGGCATGTACACATCCTGACAACATGCATTCAACTACCCCGTTAATATATAATGAAAAGAGCATGGGGGCCATTGCACAGCCCTGGCACACCCCACGCTCTACCGGGAATTTATATGTAACTTGCCCATGCCCCCCATTGGATTTTTGCGTTATTTGACTCATGCAGCCTCATCACTAGCGTTAAGATTTCAGGTGGCATGCCTAACTTGTTTAACACGTTCCATAGTTTAGATCGTTGCACCAAATCAAAAGCGGATCGTACGTCAATAAATGCAGCGAAAATGCTACCTTTGCCTAATAATACAGTCTTCCAGTGTAATAAAGTAAAGCGGAAGATCTGATCAGTAGTGCTGGTTAATTTGCGAAAACCAGCCTGAAAAGGGGACAAGATATTTTCTCCTTCTACCCAATCTAATATTTTACCTAAAATCATTTTCCCAATCACCTTTTGTATTGTATCAATCAGGCTGCTAGGCCTATAGTTCCCAGCCTGTGTTTTGTCGCTTTTCTTATATATAGGGATTATTATGGCCCCTTGCCATGACTTTGGTACTGGAGCCCCTTATATTTATTTTTTTATACTGATTTTCTACAGTTTTTTAACTGTTTTTTTTACATATTTTATTTTTTAAATTACATTATCTATTTTTAATATAAATGGAAATAAAAATGTTTTTTAAAATATTGAAACTGTAATTTTGTTTTTTGTCAGGGTCACTGGATGAGTACTTGGGTACTGACTGAATGATTAGAGTACTGAAAGGAGAGTGCCTGGGCAAATTGATAAGTGGTTGGGTTTTGGCGCAGTGAATGGATTAGTACATGATGCTAAATAGGTCACTAGAGGAGTGCAAGGGGAGTGACAGGGTGTTTGCTGGAAGTGTATGAATACTAACTGGGGAATTGAAGGTATGAAAGACAAGTGTGTAGGTTGTTAGAGGACTGTACACATTGTGGATAGGGGTTTGAAGCACTCCATGTGCTAAGGCCTGGCTCACTGCATGAGTACTTGGGTACTGACTAAATGATTACAGTACTGCAAGAAGAGTGCCTGGGTGAATTTGTTTTGGCGCAGTGAATGGATTAGTACATGGTGCTGAATGGGTCACTAGAGGAGTGCAAGGGGAGTGACAGGATGTTTGCTGGAGGTGTATGGATACTGATTGGGGAATTGAAGGTGTGAAAGACAAGTGTGTAGGTGGTTAGAGGACTGCATGCATAATGGATAGGGGTTTGAAGCAGTCTATGTGCTAAGGCCTGGCTCAGTGCATGAATACTTGGGTACTGACTGAATGATTAGAGTACAGCAATGAGAGTGCCTGGGTGTATTTATAAGTGTTTGGGTTTTGGCGCAGTGAATGGATTAGTACATGATGTGGAATGGGTCACTATAGCAGTGCAAGGGGAGTGACAGGGTGTTTTCTGGAAGTGTATGGATACTGACTAGGGAATTGAAGGTATGAAAGACAAGTCTGTAGGTGGTTAGAGGACTGCATGCATTGTGGTGGATAGGAGTTTGAAGCAGTCCATGTGCTAAGGCCTAGCTTGCTGCATGACTACTTGGGTACTGACTGAATGATTAGAGTACAGCAAGGAGAGTCTCTGGGTGAATTTATAAGTGGTTGAGTTTTGGCGCAGTGAATCGATTAGTACATGGTGCTGAATGGGTCACTAGAGGAGTGCAAGAGGAGTGACAGGGTGTTTCCTGGAAGTGTATGGATACGGACTGGGGAATTGAAGGTGTAAAGACAAGTGTGTAGGTGGTTAGAGGACTGCATGCATAGTGGATAGGCATTTGAAGCAGTCCATATGCTAAGGCCTGGCTCGCTACATGAGTACTTGGATACTGACTGAATGATTAGAGTACTGCAAGGAGAGTGCCTGGGTAAACTTATAAGGGGTTGGGTTTTGGCGCAGTGAATGGATTAGTACATGGTGCTGAATGGGTCACTAGAGGAGTGCAAGGGGAGTGACAGTGTGTTTGGTGGAAGTGTATGTATACTGACTAGGGAATTGAAGGTGTGAAAGACAAGTGTTTAGGTGGTTAGAGGACAACATGCATAGTGGATAGGCTTTTGAAGCAGTCCATGTGCTAAGGCCTGGCTCACTGCATGAGTACTTGGATACTGACTGAATGATTAGAGTACTGCAACGAGAGTGCCTGGGTGAATTTAGAAGTGTTTGGGTTTTGGCGCAGTGAATGGATTAGTACATGGTGCTGAAGGAGTCACTAGAGGAGTGCAAGAGGAGTGACAGTGTGTTTGGTGGAAGTGTATGTATACTGACTGGGGAATTGAAGGTGTGAAAGACAAGTGTTTAGGTGGTTAGAGGACAGCATGCATAGTGGATAGGCGTTTGAAGCAGTCCATGTGCTAAGGCCTGGCTCGCTGCATGAGTACTTGGATACTGACTGAGTGATTAGAGTACTGCAAGGAGAGTGCCTGGGTGAATTTATAAGTGGTTGGTTTTGGCGTAGTGAATGGACTAGTACATGGTGCTGAATGGGTCACTGGAGGAGTGCAAGGGGAGTGACAGGGTTTTTGCTGGAGTGTATGGACACTGACTGGGGAATTGAAGGTGTGAAAGACAAGTGTGTAGGTGATTAGAGGACTGCATGCATAGGGCATAGGGGTTTGTAGCAGTCCATGTGCTAAGGCCTGGCTCCATGCTTGAGTACTTGGGTACTGACTGAATGATTACAGTACTGCAACAAGAGTGCCTGGGTGAATTTATAAGTGTTTGGGTTTTGGTGCACTCAAATCAGATGGGTACTGGTGGTAACTGACTCTGACTAACCAATGCTAGAGCCAATGCTATGCTAAAAGAAACTAGGAATACAGTTAAAACACCTACATACACTTTGGAACACTATGCGTTAGGGTACCCCTGTGATTAGTATGGCCTCCTCTGTAAGCCCCTAGTATATAATAGGGCAGGGGGATTAAAACTACCTCTTAAAACGTGCCACAGGGCACGTTTGCACACTAGGTAAAGGGAGGGGGCTAAGCTTGTGTGTGCAAACACGCCCTGTGGCCATTTTAATTTGGGGGAAAAAAATCCCCTTTAATCCTGAGTATCCCTTGGGTTCAACTAGCCCACCAGTTATCTCCAGTTAGCGCCACAGAGCTGCGTCGCAGAGAGGTGTAAAAAGTAGCATGGCCCAGGCCACCTCTCTGCAACGCAGTGCAGTGGTGCTTACTGGAAGCACCTGCTGGACTAGTTGGCCCCCAGGGGCCCTCAGGATTGAAGGCAAATTATTTACCCATCTTAAAACCCGCCACAGGGCGTGTTTGCACACGTCACCTCAGGCCCCATCCCCTCTCTTCACCACTATATAAACGTGCCCTGTGTCCGTTTTAATTCGGGACATTAAGTCCCCTTGAATCCTGAGCGTCCCTAGGGTCCAAGTAGCCCACTAGGTACCTCCAGTAAGCGCCACAGAGCTGTGTTGCAGAGAGGTGTAAAAAGGGGCACAGCCAAGGCCACCTCTCTTAAACACTAGTTGGAACCCTAGGTCTCTCAGGATTAAAGGGGAATTATTTCCCCCACTTAAAACGTGCCACAGGGCGTGTTTTCACACGCCACCTCAGGCCCCATCCCCTCCCTTCACCACTGTGTAAACACGCCCTGTGGCCGATTTAAGTTGGGAGATAAAGTTACTTTTAATCCTGAGTGTCCCTTGGGTCCAAGTAGCAAAGTAGCCCACTAGGTACTTCCAGTAAGCGTCACAGAGCAGTGTTGCAGAGAGGTGTATAAAGGGGCACGGCCTGGGCCACCCATCTGAAACACAGCGCAGTGGCGCTCACTGGAAGCACCTGGTGGGCTAGTTGGCCCCCTGGGACTCTCAGGATTGGAGGGGAATTATTTCCCCAACGTAAAACACGTCAGAGGGCGTGTTTTCACACGTCACCTCAGGCCCCATCCCCTCCCTTCACCACTGTGTAAACATACCCTGTGGCTGTTTTAAGTTGGTAGATTATGTCCCCTTGAATCCTGAGGGTCCCTAGGGTCAAACTAGCCTACTAGGTACCTCCAGTAAGCGCCGCTGCAGAGAGGTGTAAAAAGGGGCATGGCCTACACCACCTCTCTGCAACGCAGCGCAGTGTCACTTACTGGAAGTACCTGGTGGGCTAGTTGGCCCCCAGGGGCCCTCAGGATTGAAGGGGAATTCATTTCCCAACTTAAAACACGCCACAGGGCGTGTTGCACATGTCACCTAAGGCTCCGTCCCCTCCCTTCACCACAATGTAAACATTTCCTGTGTCCGTTCTAAGTTGGAAAATTAAGCCTCCTTGAATCCTAGCCCACTAGGTACCTCCAGTAAGTGCCACAGAGCTGCGTTGCAGAGAGGTGTAAAAGGGGGGGTGGTCTCTGAACACCTGTCTGCAACGCAGCTCCGTGGCGCATACTGGAAGCACCTGGTGGGCTAGTTGGCCCTCAGGGACCCTCAGTATTGAAAGAGATTCAATTCCTCAACTTAAAACTCACCACGGGGCGCGTTTGTACAATGGTGAAGGAAGGGGGCGTGGCCTGAGGTGACATTTTTGCAAACACGCCCTGAGCTGCATTGCAGAGAGGTGTTCAGAGGCTGTTCCCCTTTTTACAATACTCTTCAACGCAGCTCCGTGGCGCTTACTGAAGGTACCTGGTGGGCTAGTTGGGCCACAGGGACTCTCAGGATTGAAGAGGTATTAATTCCTCAACTTAAAATGCCCGATAGGGCGTGTTTGCACACATGTCACCTCAGGCCCGCTCCCTCCCTCCCTTTACCATTGTGCAAACATGCCCCGTGGTGTGTTTAAACTAGGGGGGGTTAACTCCCCTTGAATCCTTAGGGTCCCTGGGGCGCAAACTAGCCCACCAGCTACCTCCATTAAGCGCCACAGAGCTGCGTTGCACAGAGGTGTAAAAAGGGGCGTGGCCTCAGAAGACCTCTCTGCCACACAGCCCCCTTGCGCATACTGGAGGTTCCTGGTGGGCTAGTTGGCCCCCAGAGACCCCCAGTATTCAAGGGGAATTTGTTCCCCATCTGCAAACATGCCAGGGGGGCGCGTTTGCAGAGTACTGAAAAGAGGGGTGTGGCCTTCGGTGCAATGCCGGTCTTTTTTTTTTAAGAAGGAGGCTGTGTGGCTCTCCTTCTTTTCCTAATATTCTTAGCCCTGGGGACCCCATCCCCCAGGGCCTGCCCCCTAATTTATTTTTTCTTTAAAAATAATTTGGAAGGGGGCTGCGTGGTCCCCCTCCCGAGGCCTTAATCGGCCCCGGGCACCCCATCCACTGGGGCACTGCCTTTTTTTAATCACAAAATCCTTTGGAGGGGGCTGCGTTGCCCCCTCCTTAGGCCACTTAACGCCCCGGGGACGGCCTTTGTTTTTTGTCATTTATTTTTTTATTTACATTTTGGGGAGAGGGACCACGTGGTCCCCCTCCTGGGCCACTTGTAGCCTCGGGGACCCCATCCCTGGGGCTGGCCCTCTCCGTTGGGGGCCGTGGTCGGCCCCCAATCTCCACACGGTCCCGCCGGCTCCCAGCGTCCTGTGGGAGCCGGCATTGCTTTTCCACATGGGGAGCTGCTAAGATGCAGCTCCCCATGTGGAAAAGCAATGTGGTTTGAATTTTGAAAGAGAGAACAGGTTTCCTGCTCTCTCTTTCAAAATTCAAACCAAGTTTGCTATGGCATGGTGGGAGCCGCGAGGCTCCCGCCCTGCCATAGCAAACAGCAGTTTCCTGGGGGTGGGCAACACAGGACACTGCAGGAGCCGGCCCCAGGGGGTGGTGGTCTCCAGGCTCACATCAAGGCTCCAGGAGGGGGCCGCGTAGCTCTGCTCCCACAATTTTACAAAGCCCTGGAGGGTGGTGGTCCCCGGGGCTGGGGGGTCCATCACAGACCCCTCAATTTGAATATTTAAAGCCCCAGGAGGTGGCGGTCCCTGGGGTGTGTGGGGGGACTTGAGCCCCCTACACTGTTTTTGTTAAAAAAAAAACAGAAGCCCCGGGGATGGCGGTCCCCGGGGCTGCGGGGGGGCTGTGAGCCCCCGCATATATTGACATTGAGCCCCGGGGGTGGCGGTCCCGAGGGCTTGGGCGGCCTTTGAGCCCCCACCCATGTTTTTTACAGCCCCGGGGGTGGCGGTCCCCAGGGCTGGGGGGCTGAGAGCCCCCCACATATTTAAGAAAAGCCCTAGGGGTGGCAGTCCCCGGGGCTGGGGGGCCCATATTGGCTCTCCATTTACAATATGCATATTGCCCCTGGAACTTGGCCCCCCGGGGGTTAATTAACAACGAAGCACAGCAGTCTGCGCTTCAATTTTTTTTTCAGCAGCAGGATGCGCGGATGCTACGTGCATCCCGCAATTTTAAGAAAAATAAAAAAATGTTTTTTGGCCTTGGGGGTCCTTATGGGACCCCCTGAGCAGGCCTAGGGGGTCAGGGTCTTTCTACCCTACCCCCTTTGTGTGTTTTGCGCATTTCTTTCACTGTTTTCTTGTGCCTCGGTTCTACCGAGGCACAAGATGGCTGCCAACACTTCCTGGTTTGAAGTGTTGACAGCCAATTAGCATAAAGCTTGTGCTCAGGAAGATCCGCGGCCCCAACCAACCACACACACATTAATTCACTATCCCATACAAATACTCACTTAACTAATTAATAACTAATATAGACTTTCACATAGCTAGTAACCAACTTATGTAGTAGTTTACAGAACAAGAGATAGAGTGATACAGGTATTCGCACAGTTTAATCACTATCGCATATATTTACTAAGACACTTTAAATTCATCACTTAGACAGTCAATCACATTGCTACTAATTCCTCCATCAAGACACTTATGCATCCACTGATTCTTCAATGCAGATTGGTGTATATATAATACATATTTAAATAACAAACCAAACCACATTCACTGGATGATGTCATCAGTGATGTCATCAGTGATGTTATTTTAGATGTCATCAGTGATGTCATCAGTGATGTCACTGACCATGTCATAAATGATGTAATATGTGACACCATCAGCAGTGGATTGCGCGTCCGCGAGTATAGTTAGTACAACTAACTATAACGTGGGAATTTCAATGGTTTTGTATGAGTGAAATGCCCAACTAACTATAACACCAGTAAAACCTATGTTTTTTTCAGTGAATTTCTAAGGTTTTTTTAAATGCTAATTCCTAACTATAACAAGCCTCAAACCTTTGTTTTTTTCAGTGAATATAAATATATATCAATCACAATAGGGATACCCTAATGGAAGAGCCTCCAGGCAAAAAGTAAAGCACTTTTCTTTTAAATGGAAAACAGCAGTGCAGGAACAAAAACCTTGCTATAAAAGAATCAGATGCCAAACGCGTTTCAGGTTTTCCCCTTCATCAGTGGCCGTTGGTGATCGATACTCCAGGCAACACGTGCTGCTACTTTATCATAGATGAACCTCCCCAAGTGGGCGTTGCCGTGACCAAAGCATGCTGGTTCACGTAGTTGGAGAGTCAATACTGCTCCAATGAGAGTATAGGGAATCTGGGATTTTATCACTTAAGATCTTCAGGTTTCTAGATACGAAGAACCTGGATGATCGCAATAAAGATCATCATGTTTATTGATACAAAAATCAATTGGCAACATGTTACCCTTTGATTTGCACAAATAACATAATGATTCTGGTAGTAGAACATGGTCTAATGTGTTGGCAATCGGGAAAACTATAAGTTGTTGACTTTAATGGCTTTATGATGAAACGTATTGCAGCTTGCAGTTGAATCTATAACACGCCAAATATTTGCAGCAGCAAAAAAAGTGTATGTGATGGTTCCTGGAGGTGGTTACTGTGAAAAACACACACACAAACATATATATCCTCTTCAATGTGTCAGATGGCCCTCGGCTGTCCGACGTCACAGTGGGCATGTACGGAGGACAGCCAGGGGCCGTCCAAACCGCACAGGCATCATTTTTTTCTGTACTTCAGCACGCAAAGCAGGTACGGACTCCAATGTGGTGCAAATTATATTTGCTTTATTAGTATTCTATCTGTGTTACAGGCTACGTGCCATCATCCATGATACGTTTTGACGACTGGTTTGCGGTCTTGATCACATATATTTAACATTCCAGTAGGTAGTTATAGTTAGGACCTAGTTACCATAGGAAAATCGCAACATTCTATTCCCAATAACATTGGCGCCGATTGACGAATCTTCGCGAAATTTTCAAAACTTATGGCCCGCTCGGGTCCGCTCCTATCTTCAAAGTTTTGGGGTGATTTGGCAAGTGGGGGGCCTAGAAAAAAGGGGGTCCCAAAACATGTTTATTCAATGCAATTTTCCCCAGGAAACTTTAGACACGGCTACAGCCCGAACTGCTGAAAGGAATTATACCAAATTTGGCAAAAAAGTAGCCCTTGTTTCAGAAAGAGCTCTTTTTTGCTAAATGGTGTAAATCCTCTCAGTAGTTTTTAAAATATTAATGGAAAAAGAAATATATATTTCTGGGCAGAGCCTAACCACACATCTCATCGTGAGATCTGATTGGCTGTCATCACTTCATCCAAGAAGTGTTGGCAGCCATCTTGTGATCAATATACATGATAGCGCCTCATTAAAAAGTAGTTTTAAGACTTTAGTTACATTATAAATCATTTGTTGATGGTACCATACTCATTTTAGGAATTCTGGTGTGTTCTAAGGTGATTTTACCATATGAAAAAGCTTTCTGCTGGCATATCATGAATCATGTTTTTAGAGAAAACTATTTCCTCATGCTTTTCCCACAGAGGTTTGGAACGTGATTTATAAGCTAAACTGAGGGCACATTTACCGGAGCAGAGGGTGCAGGTCGAGGAAGCCCTTCTGTGTTGCCGCCACCGCCAGGAGTCAATACCTGCTGTAATCAGCGCCGCCGCCCCGGACCGCAACTCCCAGGTCCCTCAGCGGCGGCGCGTTCTGCCACAAACCGCAAGCGCCAGGAGGTGCCTTTAATCAGCGCTCTGCCCGGCGGAGCGGGGGGTCACTTACCGGAGCAGAGGGTGCAGGTCGAGGAAGCCCTTCTGTGTTGCCACCACCGCCAGGAGTCAATACCTGCTGTAATCAGCGCCGCCTCCCCGGGACCACAACTTCTGGCTACCTCAGCGGCGGCGCGCTTCTGCCATGCACCGCAAGCGCCAGGAGGTGCCTTTAAACAGCGATTTGCCCGGCGGAGCGGGGGGTCACTTACCCGAGCAGAGGGTGCAGGTCGAGGAAGCCCTTCTGTGTTGCCGCCACCGCCAGGAGTCAATACCTGCTGTAATCAGCGCCGCCGCCCCGGGACCACAACTCCCGGCTGCTTCAGGAGGCACCTTTAAACAGCGCTCTGCCCCGCTTCGCGGGACGCGCCGGGTGAAGCCCGGGCAAAGGGCGGGCCCTCTGTGGCCCTCAGAGGCTTGAGGAGGCTGGGCTGGGCCACGGACTTTGGTCCTGAATCCATTGAACTATATACTCAAGTGAGACATTTATTTTTATTAACAGGATAAAGTGTATTTGAAGTCTGTTCTCCTTCCCCAAATTCTGACTATGTCTAAGTCCGAAATTGATAGGATCGCATCTGGGTTGAGTACTATGGACAACTATCTGGTAAAAAAGGTGAATCAAATTAATAGCGAATGTAGGGCCTCGCTAGGCCGAGGGAGTCACCTGGTATCAGACGAAGATATGCCATCCCCTGTTGCAGATTCAGTTGTTGCTGATATCCCTGATGTGGGCAATATCCCTGATGTGGGCAATAGGTCTGTCATAGTGGCTGAAGCGCAGGTCCATGCTGAGTCCCAGGAAAATTTACTGGATATAACTATTGAGGCATTAGAACAGCCATTGCCTACCCCTAGACCAGTGAGATCTTGCAGAAAGACGCAGACCAAATGCGGTGGGAAGTATGGTAAAAAAAAGAGTAGAAATAGCGCAATCAGTTCCAAATAGCCATACTAGTGGAACTGATTTACATGACGGTAAAAATGCAGTTGCCCTAAATATAAATCCGGACCAATTTGCCCTATTGATTAGCACCTTTGAAGCAAAAATAGAGGCAAAGATATTAGAGTTAATGAAACCCCTGACATCTAAATTGAATACTGTCGCCCTAGAAGTTGATAGACTAGGTGGATTGATAGCAACACACCTGGCCTCGGTCTCAGCCGCTAGACGTAAGGCTGTGGACAAGGGCCATAATGGAGATGGGCAGGGCACTGGCAGAATGAATTCACAGCAAACTAGCCAGCAAATAACTGTAATTGAACCTGCCCCACTTGATCTTGCAACTCCAATCAGTCAGAAAAAACAGGCTATAGTAGTTACAGAGGGAAACCCGGACATTAGACAAGTAAAGAAAAGTCGCTATATCAACCTTCCTCCAGACTGTGCACCTTATGTGGTTGTCCTACCAAATGTCCCGCCCACTGAATATCAATCTGCTTAGTTATATGAGGCATCCCATGATTCATTAAAAAACAAAACGGTATCATGGTTGAATAATAAATGTGGCTTCCCAATCGCATACTCTGATCAAATTTTGTCAACTAGAAGGGTGAACTGGATAGGCCCGTCCAGAAAAATATCTAGTGTGGATTGTATTATTGTCAACTTTAAACATCCCCAACACGTGGCAACAGTTTTATTAAGAGCAGCCTCCTTAGTTTACAATGTGAACAGTGTATGTGTACGCCCACATGGTTATTTTTATACCCATCTAATCAAAGCCCCTCCTAACCCTAGGAAAATTAGACCATTTATTCCAATTCAGCCCCCGGTTCCTGAAGCAGCATATCTGTTCAATGTTGATAGTCATTGTATGAATGGGTTCAATGTTGTAACGCAGAACAGATTTAATTCACTCTCAGGCCTGGAGGCGTGTGACTGACCTGAGGAATCCGAGGTACAGGAGATAGAGATATTGGCTGAAGTCGGACATATGGAAAACACATTAGTAAAACCGAGTGGAAACAATGTAATTTCCTGGAACATTGCTGGATTGGGTGCCAAGATGGAGGATTGCAATTGGACTAAGTATATCAAGCAGTTTCAGATCATCTGTCTGCAGGAGACTTGGTCGGTTGAATGTGATTATTTTCTTGAAGGATACAAGGCATTTTATGTCCCTGCTATAGCAACAACTAGGGGAAGACCAAAGGGGGGAATGGTCACGTTCATTTCTGTTGCGTTATCTTGTAAAATTCGCAGAGTCTTAACAAGCAATTCTGGTATTATTGGTTTTAATTTTAACGGGAGAAAACTGTATGGCCGAAATGGTCAATTTTTTTAATGTTGTCAACTCATGCTCAATTATTAGTCAGATATCAGCACTGAATGTCTTCATTAGTAATTCAATGAGGGATTGCATCCATAATCTTCTGATTATGGGTGATTTTAATGTTCACCCTTGTGGTGATCCCCTTCTGAAAAGTATCTCGGATTTGCATTGTTCACGTTCCGAGGGTATGCATTTGGAACACACGACAGGGGGAATTTTTTAATGACCTATTGAATGATCTGGATCTATCGCTGACCATTGCACTGACGGATCCTACCAAGTGTTTTGAAATCCCGACTTTCAAGGGCCATGGAAGGGGAACTTTTATTGATTACGTATTAGTAACATCCTCAATGCAGTCCTTTGTGGACTCTTTCGCTATTGAAGACAGTGAATTCAGTGATCACAACCCGCTCACTGTACATCTGAGGGGGTCCTTGGATAGCTAATGAACGCTCAAATCTTATCTCCGGTAGGGTGAGCACAACTGATGGGAGACGTTGTCTTAGATGGTCTAAGATCACCCCAGACTTATTGTACAAAGATATTAAAGCCATTTGCGCAGACGAAATTATGGTCTGCATGCAAGAAGGGATACAGCTGAGGAAGGTTCTTACAGCCTTCCAAAGTATATCGGACAAGGTGACACAGCTGTTGTCGGTTCCAGCAAAGAAACTAGAGACTGTGGGTCCAAAGTGGTTCAACCGAGATTGCTCTAAAGCAGCTAAAAACCTAAGGTTGGCATTTGCAGCGAAACCCCGAATAAAGGCGACAGTTCAATTGTGCCGTACAGATTATAAATCCACCATTGTTAAACATAAGGAATACCTAAGAGAGGAGGCATGGAAAGAGATTCTTGACCCTACTACTTTAAGGTGCAGCTCCAGATTTTGGACAGTAATGAAGAAACCTTTCCTGGCCCAGGTACAGGGTGACGGTCTGGAATGCTACATATCAAAGGAGGAGTGGGAAGGACACTTTAAGCAATTAAACTGCTGCGTGATGGACGACATGCCCAACCCCGCCCCTTGTAATAATGGTCAAATGATTCGTTTTGATAGAAGGGAGGTTACTGAGGGCATTGAGGGTCTAACAGCCGGGAAAGCGCCCGGTCCCGATGGGATTCCTCCAGACTTATTCAAGTCTCAACCAAGCTTTTGGGCACCTATATTTGAGTCTGTTTTTAACGCTGCAGTGAAATATGGCTGTCCACAATCATGGGGTGTCTCTGCGATTGTCCCGGTTTTTAAGAAGGGGGACAAGGGCAGCCCACTGTGTTATAGGCCTATTTCATTAATAGACTCTATGGTTAAAATTGTAGGAAGAATCCTACTACAGAGACACTCTGACTGGGCGTTGGAAAATAATATTATGTCCATCTCGCAGTATGGTTTTTGTAGTAGCCGTTCAACTGTAACCCAGTGTCTTAACCTTTTTCTAATATTAAGTAAGTACACTGTGGCTCAAAGGGGCACCATCCACTTCGCCTTCATGGACTTGTCCTCAGCTTTAGACTGTGTAAACAGGGGAAAGCTCTGGCAGTCCATGAGGGAGAAGGGTGTAGATGGTGGTATTGTCAACTTTCTTGTTGATTTACATAGTAACACTCAAGCAAATGTGAGATATTCCCAAGATCTGAGCATAACAAATAACTTTGACATCAGAAAGGTTGTTCGTCAAGGTTGTATCTTGGCCCCCTTCCTTTTTAATTTTAATATTAATGATCTAGATAGTGTGTTACAGAATGTACCGGCTGATTGCCCCAGAGTCGGCAGGCGGGGAATTCCTGTACTTTTATACGCAGATGATGCGGTTTTAATTTCTAGAACCGAGAGGGGTCTGCAAGCTTTATAAAATGCATTTAAACTGTTCATGACGAATAGAGACCTTATGGTCAACAATTCGAAATCTTTTGTCATGCTAGTTGGCCAACAACCAAGAAGGAACTTTTTATTTAAAATTGATGATGTAGTAATCCCCATTTCAAAAACATTTTCGGATCTTGGGGTCCTTTTTGATTCTAAACTTAACTGGGGTCCTCATCTTGCAAAAAAGAAGGGGGAACTGGTTAGGGTCAATGCCTCCATTTTTAATTTTGCATCGAAACTGGGGAAAAAACCTACCAGTGCTATGTTGAAACTTTATAATGCAAAATCGGTGGCAACTGCCACATACGGCAGTGAAATTTGGGGGTATGTAGCCGGTGAGCAGCTATAGATTGCTGAAAACATTTTCCTGAAGCGTATTCTGTGCGTTCCTACAGGTACGCCTAATCTTGCAGTACAGGAAGAGTTAGGGACGCAATACTTAAGTGACATCTTCTCCTTACGCCCGTTGACCTGTTGGTTAAAACTGTGGTTGAACCAGGACATACCACTGACACATTTGATTGTGAGGAACTATATGATCCAGGACAAGGCAATGGGCTCCCCTTGGTTAAAATATGTAAAATCTAGTTTTTCCAGACTTGGTCGTTTGGAACTGTTTAACCACTCAAGTCAGATTGTAAAGGGGGATCTGGAGGTAATTAAACGGGACTTCCTTCTGGATAGGAAGATCCAGAGGGAAGAAGTGGAGTTCCAGAAACAAAGTGTGAGAAAATTAATCATGCTAAAAACATGTGAAACTGCAGAGCCGTACCTGTTGGGCTCACTGACTTCTCATGAAAAGTTCCTGTTAACAAGGTTTAGATTAAATCTCTTTCATCATCTACTGATCAGGCCAAAAACTGATGTTTTTAACAAATTGGCAGCACCCTGCGGCTGCGACGGAAAGTGTCCGCAGGATTTGCTGCATTTTATATTTTTATGTAGATTTTATGAATACCCACGCAAGCGCTATCTGGTAACTCTCTTAAAAAAACTTAATTTTACTTAGATCAGACCGGCTTTAATGTACTTACAACTTTTGCACAATGACAGTATTCTCCAGATTACTGAATTTTTCAAATTGACTGTTAGGCTGAGAAATTGTATGGACAAGTAATGGTTTTATTCTCCTTTTTTTGACGAATGTATCAGTTCTTTTTTCTCCATTGTGAGGATGACACCGCATTTTTGTACTTCTGGCACTTTATCTGATATGTGTTTTTAATCAATGTGGGCCCGATTCACAGAATGAACTTAAGACTAAATCCTAAACTTACTACAATTTGATATTCACAGAATGCACTTACTTCTATTTGGTATTCACAGAATGCACTTACTACTTTCGGGATTCACAGAATAAACTTACTACTTTCGGGATTCACAGAATGAACTTACTACTTTTGGGATTCACAGAATAGACTTACGACTAATAACTTTACGTCCGCCGCCGGGCCGTAATTTCCGCCACCGGGCCGGATTTTACGGCACTTTGGCGGAAATGACGGCACAGCATCGCAAAATCCGATTACGGGCCGTAATTTACGATTGGGGGCCATAATTTACGATTACGGGCCGTTGGTCATGTTAGCCAAGGGTAAACACCTGGCCAAGGTCCACCCATCCCCCAACATGGATCAGGTGACACACAGCAGCCAATCCCAGCCCTGCAGCATGTATGAATACAGAACAGACACAAACAATCCCTTTTCAGGATGTCACTAAACGTGTTTGTAGCACTAACCCTTGCAATGCGGCAAAACTACTTGAGGAGGAGGAGGAGAGCAGAGAGGATCTTCAGGCAGAGGATCAACCTATTTGGAATGTCCAGCCAGGATGTAAGGGCCAGGTACCGTTTCCCTGCTGAAGTCATCTTGGATATGGTATGTGAGTGGGAGCAGGAACTTGACTCTGTGACCTGCTGCTCACATGCAATACCAGCATACCTCAAGATCCTTTCTGCCCTCCACTTCTTTGCTACTGGGTCCTTCCAAAGGGTCACCAGTGACCATGTTGGCATTTCCCAGGCAAGCCAGTCGCGGTGCCTGCATTGGGTACCGTGATGCATCACTGATAGAGCCCCCAACTACATCCAAATGCCACATACACTGGCCATGAGACAAAGGACAGCAAGAGATTTTTATCTCCTTGCACAATTCCCACGTGTGCTGGGTGCAATTGATTGCACACATGTGGCCCTTCAGCCACCCAACCACATTGCACACATCTTCTGCAACAGACACAGATGGTATTCCATCAATGTTCAAGCAGTCTGTGATGCCAGTGGAAGGTTCATCAATGTGCATGCAGTGTTCCCAGGCAGTACACATAACAGCTTCATATTCCGCATGTCACCTCTTGCTTGGCGAATGGCTGCTGAAGAATTTAGCAACATGTGGCTACTGGGTAAATACCAAGCAGTGAAAATGAGTGATATGCGTCATTGAAATGTCTAAATGCCCCCCAATAGTAACGATTGTACAATAAGAAACATGGCCCAACAGACACTGCATGTACGAATGTATAGATCATGTCCTGTGAAAGTCAAAGAGTGAAATGTTAACAACTGCCCTTTCTTCCCTCCTCAGGCGACGCTGGGTATGCACTCTCTCCACATCTCCTCACCCCTTACAGGCGTGCCAACACTGTACCTCAGCGTAGGTACAATAGGGCACGCATACGTACTCGAGCCATCATCGAGCGCACTTTTGGTCTGTTGAAGTCGCGATTCAGATGTCTCGACCGTACAGGGGGTGTGCTTCTGTACTCCCCAGTAGTTGTGTGCAAGATCATACTAGCCTGTTGTGTTTTGCACAACATTGCTCTAATGCATGGCTTACACATGCCTCTTGAACCTCGACTAGCTCTAAATGTGGGAGCCCGGGTTATTGCACATAACCGACGTCCGTGATCAGCTCGTTGCCACATATTTCGCATGAGCAACCTGTAGTGTCACGGACAACATGTGGTTTGCTGTCTGTTGTCAATGATGAAATGTGGACAGACACAACAGTGTCCATAAATCCCACCCTGAGACAACTTTGCAAACCACACTAACTGCATGCAAATCACAGCTGCTGACAGAAGTCAAAAGGTGGATTGTGCCTCAGGTCATGTGCCCATGTCAGCGAGCAGCGTAGTGGACATCCCTTAAACAAACTATTCACGCTGATGACAAACAATACATGACCTGAGAGACAAACCTGGACCTCATAACGATGGGTCACCAAATCACAAAAGGTTGCGTACTCAGGCCTATGATCACAACAGAATTGACTCCCCCACAAATGATGGGCCCAGAATGTGAGTGATGACGTCATGGGAGAATCATGCACCATGGGTCAGATGTACAATAAGAGTTGCATCTCTGCATATCAGCAGGAATGCCCCAGTAATTGTGCCTCACAGCAGACATCCCTTGCGCCATCATGGATGTGCCGCATTTACAAAGCTGTGCACTGTGGGACAAGTATAGACAGAAGCGTAAAGCATATGCTGTCATAAAGGTGAAGCACCACTGGAGTTGGGTCGCAAGCGCAACGCAGCTCCAGCAAGGCAATCGGTGAGCCGATGCCTAACATGCTGCATCAATCCTTAGGCCTCCTACAAGCAGGCGCAGGGTTGTGACGCAGCATGGCCATGAAAATGACTGAGTGAAATCTTGTACATTTCACGCTGCCACTGTTCGGAGGCGTTTGTGTGCTGGAATGCCCCCCCTGTGCAGGAACGCCCAACTGCGGTGCAGGTCCTTACAATATGACATATTTTAACAGATGCGTCACGCTGAAGATACCCCACAGCATGGAGGTGGCGTAGCGCTGCTGCCCCACAAAAGTGACGCTACTGTGGCGCAATTGGGGCACACAGGGCTCGTATAGCTGCCCCCATATGTAGCTGACATATCCACATTTCTCCACACCAATGTTACATAACACTTAATTCAACTCTGATACTGAGTACTCAATATGAACTACATGTCCCATAATGCAAAGTATGAGAATAGGAAAGTGGGATGGATGTTTTGTCAGCCCCTACCCCCTGTCAGTGCAGAAATGACATGAAATGATCTGTTCCCCCTTTTGATACATATTCATGAATCACACCTGCATTGTCATTTCACTTTCCCCTACATCAGAACAACAGGATGACAGTGGATTTGTTTACTGAATGTGGATGGCCCAGGATGAATACAAAATGGCTGCAAAATAATTCCTGTCATGTATTTCCTGTCTCCCACTACCTGTATAACATTTCCTGTATGATATAATGTGTTCCGGCTCATTTTCGGAAGTTACGGTGCAAAATCGTAATTTCCGGTGTCGCATCGTAATGCGCGTGCGCGTAAACGACGCCCCTGAACCGGAAACTACGATTTCGGGCCGTAAATTACGAAAATAAACTAGAACACATCATTTCATATTGGTAAGGTAATACATGAAGTGGGAGACAGAAAGTAGTTGGCAGCCATTTTGTGGTCATTCTGAGTCATCCTCTATCACTGATCAGATCCTCAGGCATCCTGCTGCTCTCAACTGACCTATTGCCCCATAATGGCTGAGGACTATGGGGAGAGAGCCCCCCCTTTCTCAGACAGGGAATTGGACATCTTGGTGGAGGGGGTGCTGAAGAAATTCCCTCAGCTATATGGGGACCCTGAGCACCAGCTGGGCACTGCAGCCCGTGGCAGGCTATGGGCCAACATCGCCGAGCGCTGCAGTGCAGTGGGAGTGTTCACCAGGAGGGGTAGGGCGTGCCACAAGCGCTGGGAGGACCTGAAGCGGTAGGCCCGTCACAAGGCTACGGAGCTGGCTGGCATGTCCTCCCAGAACCATGTACATAGTCCTCGCCTCTCACCACTGTACAGGAGGGTCCTGCGAGCAGCGTGGCCGACCCTCCATGCTCAGCTGGAGGAGCACGAGCAGCATGGACCTAGTAAGTGCATCATATGCAATATCAGTCTGGGAGTATGATGTGAGTGAAACAGTGCTGTACCATTGTGTGTCCCATGCCTCCATTAGCCAATTCCATGTCCAAGCAGCAGTCACCAAGTTTCAAGAGGCACACTGTGGCATATGGAATATACAGGCCAGAGTGCATTTTGGGAGTTGTAGTTTTCTCATGACAACTGGGTAAATGAGCCACACTCATGCATTCATATTGAATTCTGCTCTGCCAGCACCACTACAATTGAACCAAGTCAATCATAACGGATGTGTGCATTGGATGAGCGATGGTACAGAGACTGTCCAGTCTGCACATGGCGGACCATAGGGGATTGGATGTTGTGATTAGCATTGCACCTGTAGAGTTGTGTTCCAATTGAGACAGATCATCATGTGCCTTGGAGTCAAGACAGATTCTGAGATCCTTGCATCACTCACAAGTTTTCATAGGTTTGCAAGGTGTGTCCACTGACAGACATCTCCCCCTCAGTGGCCTGTATGACATTTTACATGTACAGGTAGCTGTCACAACCGCCCACCACTGTTCAGCGGTGTACTGCACTACCTTGTAAGTCAAGTAAGCCACTATGTGGCACTGGATTGCCCGAAGATGTGTGGGGACATCAAAAGGCTAGACACACAATGCAGCTAGAGGAGTACTCAAGACCCCACGTGAATGTGTGACCCACATTTGTCTTGTCCCATACAATGCTACAAAGCAGATGACACTTGTCCAGACGTTAAATAGCTGCAAATCCATATCAATGGCCAATATCTATTATATCTGTACTCTTCATGTTCTCCTCTGGTGGACTTGTAGTAGAACTGGCACATGCAGCAGTGACATGACACACAGATCACAACAATGCCAAGGTTGAGGTTTGGATAATGCAGTTGCGCAAGCCACAATAATACACATGAGATGTCCATGTCAAACTCAAATCAGTATATGACAGTGTGCATACATGTAATGTAAGTGCATGGACAGAATGGGGGTTGGGAGTACACTGCCTCACAGTCCCAGCACAGTTTGTCCCTTTGCATCCTGGTAAATGCAGTACACAGTTCAAACTTACTTTGGAATAATCTGGAGTCATACACCAAATTTGCTGCTGACTTTGCTGTATATCTCTAGACACGCGTTCCTGGAATGAGCGCATCATCAGTAAAGAGCAGCAGTTTCAGAGAGCAAAGTAAATCATCTGGGTTTGCTGTGTGCCTGTGAGTGTTACTGTAACCTGTGAGCAACTTGGCAGCATTCCCAGCAATCGCAGATGATTCAGGAATTAGTTAGTACTGTAAACAGCATTTACCCGGATGCAAAGGGCCAAACTGTGCTTGGACTGTGAGGCAGTGTGCTCCCAACCACCATTACGTCCATAAGGACTGATGGGCAGATCAACAAGGCACTTGTGCCTCTTTGCACTGCCATTGGGTCACTTTAGTGATGCAGCGGCGGAGCACACAAAGCGCCATGCTGCTGGATTATTACAACGTGACGCATAAGGTGCAGGATCGCATCTTAAAAGTGGCTGAGTGAAACTACAAGATTTCACTCAGTCACTATTAGGGCCAAGCGGTGTCAAATCTATGCACCTGCTTGAAGCAGGTGTAAGGATTGCCGCAGCATGTTAGCGATCGTGCACCCCCGAGCCTTGCTGGAGGCGGGTTCGCACTTGCCACGCCACTCCAGCAAAGCCCGGCTATTCCACCGGGGATGCATCACACATCTGCCCACCCAAGCACCACAGTGTGCCGCTTTGTACATGCGGTCCATCAGGGGTGATGCATGGGTGGGCTGATGCGTTGCAACTCATCAGACACACCTCTGCTGATTAGCGGAGATGCGCCAGAAGTTGTAAATCAGACCCTGATAACTGTACAGTGTGATCAGAGGCAAACAAAATCGGACCTAGGCTATTCTATGTATGTGTAGCGTCATGCATGGAACAACCACCACATCATGATTTTGCTTACACTTCTGCAGGCACGGTTGGTGAGACAGGAGATCCGCAGGAACAAGTCCGGAAAAGGAGACCATCAGTTCGGCGGCGGCTAAACCCTCTTTCCACCAGCGATGAAGGAGAGGAGGAGGAGGCCAGGGGGTTTCACCCACCCGGGATGAAGAAGAACACGACACTGGTACTATGTCCCAGGAGGAGGCTATGGACATTGAAGGGGGGGTGAAGGCCCGGACACCTTGGACCATGATGTGGGGATAGCCACTCACCCACAAATACATCACCAGTGGGTCACGAAGAGGTGTCCCCGGGTCAGGCCAACGTTCAATCTGGGCCTGCCATCTGCCCCTCCCTACCTCTAGAGTCCCCCATGCCATCGGGGGCTCCAGCTCCATCCCCTGATACCTGTCCCCTCCTCGTAGCCGCCAAGCCGAACCTGTCCGCTCCGGACCTGAGGCACCACATCCCTTCTGTTCCCCCCCGTGCCGGTGCTGTTCCTCCTGTGGCTGTTCCAGGGGACTTGAGTTGGATAGTCGAGGGTCAACCTGACATGTCCGCGCGCATCTTGCTACAGGTGTGTCTGGAGATACGCTCGATGCGAGCGGACATACTGCCAGATTCATCGATAGAAATTGCGCTCGCTGAGAATCTGGCCCTTTGCGAGTGCAATTATTGCATTTGGGATTCATCATCCCAAATGCAAAATTCGCTATTTAAGAACTCGCAAATTTCGCTATTTAAGAACTCGCAAATTTGCGAGGAATAGCTAATCGCAAATAAGGAATGACTCCCCATTCATTCCTATGGGCCTTTAGGCCCATAGGAATGAATGGGGAGTTATTCCTTATTTGCGATTAGAAATTAGCTAATCGCAAATAAGAAACCTGTAGGAATCGGAAAAAATATTCCTACATGAATCCCGTTTTGCGAGTCTGGAATAGCGATTCCTTATTAATCGCTATTTCAGACTCGCAAAACTTCACAATGATGAATCGGGCTGCAAGTCCGATCTATGGACAACCACGGCACCCAAGTCCAGTCCCTTAAAGTGGACCTAGTCCGATCTATGGACAACCTCGGCACCCAAGTCCAGTCCCTGAACACAGCCATTACGTCTTTCATCTCCCAAGTGCCTTTCCATACCACCGTCAATGTGTCCCCCTGTCCATTGCCCCAGACTGTTTCACCCCATACTCCTCGTGTGTCACGTTCCCATGTGGTGCCTGTTCCTGCATCAGCCAGCCGTGTGGATGTGTCCGACCCTGAGGATCTAGACCTTGTGGTCCTGGAGGATGACCAGAAAGACACTTGACTGTTGGACTGAGACATTGTTTTGGACGAAGATTTCTTTTTCCCCTTGTGAATAGACTGGTTCCCATGACGCTACCTGACGTATTATATTTGTTTTGCCCCGCCCAAATCCAAGTTCCCTTCTCCTTCTGCATTAAGATCATCATTGGTTTTCCTTTCTCCCTTCCAAACGGGCGGTTTGTTTGTGTTCCTACATAAATAACTTTGCAGAATTATACTTTGTCTGACTAGTTTGACTTCCTTTTGAATGTCTGTTCCCAAATATAGACACATATGCTATGCACATTACAACGTGTTGCTATGATGTGTTACACTTGTACCTGTCTCACACACACACACACACATGCCTACATCGTCAGAAGGGACATGGTACACAACAGGATATTACTTTAGTAGATATTTATTGTCAGAATACTCCTAAGGAGCCCAAAACAAATTGGCCATGTCAATGGCGATCTAGTCTGCGTTTCCGCAATAGTGGGGGGGAGGAACGCGGTGAGGGGTGAGGTTGAGGTTGTCGCCTTCGTGTCTGTGGGGGTTGTCCAGGCTGATTAAGAGGTGCAGGTGCCGATGGTGTCTGCAAATTAGGTGTCTGTGGCTGGACAAGGGCTGGTTGTTCAGGTGGTTGAAGTGACTGTGCAGAGGTTGGTGGTGTTTGGGCAGGTGGTGGGGGTGGTGGGAGTGACAGTCCAGTGGTTGGTAGTGGTTGGGCATGTAGTGGGGGTGGTGGGAGTTACAGTCCAGTGGTTGTTAGTGGTTGGGCAGGTAGTGGGGGTTGTGGGAGTGACAGTCAAGTGGTTGGTGGTGTTTGGGCAGGTAGTGAGGGTGGGGGGAGTGACAATTCAGAGGTTTGTGGTGTTTTGGCAGGTAGTGAGGGTGGGGGAGTGACAATTCAGAGGTTTGTGGTGTTTGGGCAGGTAGTGGGGGTGGTGGACGTGCCTGTTCAGGGTGCGGTTGTGTTTGTGTACCTTGGCTGTGGTGCTGTGCAGTTGGTGTTACAGGTGTGGGGATGTGCTGTCCTACAGGCTGACATGATTGTTCCCCTCCCTGTGTTGGCCATGAAGGTAGACTTTGGATCACTCTCACCATGCCCTCCATCATCTTCATGGCCAAGGAATGGCGTCTTGCACTCTCGTCCCTTTGGATGGATATCAGGGCTGTCATATTTCTAGACATTTCCTGCCAAGTGCTATCCATCCTATCCAAAGCTTGGCCCACCCTGTCCACCACCTGAGGGAATTGGGCCATGTCCTGCAGGGACCCAGAAATGTCTGACAGGGTAGCCCCTATGGCCCGAATGTCCTGCCTCACATCTGCCTGCTGTTGGAAGAAGTCCTGCTCCCACTGGCCACCATCGTCACGTGCAGGCCCCCTCTGCTGTTGTCTGCCAGGGATGAGATGAGCAGGTCCAACAACAGGGGGGGTGGCAGGTAGAAGTCTGTGGGCAGGAGAAGGGTGCCCAGGGGATACCTGGTCCAGAACAGGGCTGGTACTTCCCACAGATGATGGAGAGGGTAGCAGGGATACACTGCGTAGGGAAGAGTGGGTAGGGGAACCACCACGTCGGTCCCGGACGTGAGGGCTGTGAGTGAGTGATGTCTGTAAGTGGATGTGTGGGAGCCATGGCTGGTTTGATTTATGCCGTGGTATTGATGGTTTGAGAGGAGGCAGACAGGCGTTGCTTGTCAGAGGATGTGAGGCCGTGACGTCAGTATCATCCTCCCCGGAGTACATTGATAAGTACTCATCATCCTCCTCAAAGTCAACATCCTCTTGACCTTGATCCTCCTCCTCTTGGACATGAGTTGCAGCCGACATTGCTGCCTGGAGGATCAGGGGATTCTCCCCTCAGATTGCCCGTCGGCCAGCACTGGTTGTCGGTCTGTCAGCCATTCCCTCAGCATCATCTGAAACACAGATGTTGCAACTGTATTTGTGATTGACAAGGTATTACATGTGCAGCAACACCAGGGTTGTATTCACTGCACTTTGCATCAGCAGATGAGGATCATGTGATCAGGTTAGGGTACCACCACAAATGGCCGCTCACACCATACCACTGAGGGGTTACACGGAAATCTACATGATACTAGCAGACTCACCAGCTACAGCCACAACTCTCTGTCCCTTTGCGTTCCCTCCTGGTGTATCCTGCTGCACCTGTCTCATCATAGTCGTTGTAGACATAGCTGTAGAGGGTAGAAACAACATTCTCAACGATCTGCCTCACCAAATGACAGACATGCATATGTGTCACTCCTGGTCTGTTTTTCACTTTGTAATCAACAACTGTTGATTCCATGTAGAAGGGGATCTCGATCTCTGTCATGGCTTTGTGATCTAAGCTGTTGACACTCCTCATGCCCGATTTACCTGAGGGACAGGTGCGCGACGGTTTCACAGCTGCAGCAAGGATATCATGCATCCCCCGGGATGGTGTCCGCTGAAGTGGTCTCATCCTGTCAGCACCTGTGATGAGAAATACATGTCCATATTTTTGTACAACAGATTGTAGCTATGAGATCAAATTACATTCTCATTAGCCATTTGTGGATAATCATGGACGATGTGCAGCATGTGTAGCTCATTGAATTAACATGTGGGCACCTGCTCACAAGCAGCCTTTGCAAGCTTACAGCCATGCAGCACTGACATCAATAGGATGAAACATCAACTGACAAACTTATATGAGAAGGTTACCGATTTCACCCTTACCATTGTGACTGATATTATTCATGGGTGTAATGTTGTCTGTTGACAAGTCAAAAAGGAGTTCATGCGTGAGATGTGCAGTTGTCAGGGGCCTGATGTTGCCCATTTTTCCTTCCCTACCCATGAGGTCACACAGCTCATTTTTGAATGAGAGAACACAGATTACTAATGTCCATCCTTTGAGTGTTCTCTGTTTCCATGCTCCATTTCCAACATCATGGTACTACTTACGTGACAACAGATGGTATCTTGTCCAGCAGACATCCAAACCTCATATTTCATACACTCACCTATACATGTGATTATGGTAGAAGGGAGGCAAGCGGAAGACAACATTTGGTTTAGATCACACATTGCAGATGAGGTGAGAAGCTTTGAATCTTCCCACCTGCACTGGATTATCCTGTTGCTCTTTAGCCAAATCATTTTGCAGGTGTAACCGCATGAAGATTCACCTTAGCAGCCCCTAAACCCATCTCACAGGTACACAACTGGCACCAGTGTGTGCCTCAGCCATACCAATTTCATATTGATTTGACCATGTTAATTTTGCTAGGGATTTAGCATATCATTGAATTGCAAGCCTGTTGTGTTGTGGACGTTTCTTCTGACACATTGTTCTATTGTATGTCCATTGTCCATACACTTGGCATAATTTTGTGTCAACATCTCATTTGCCACCAGGGTCTGATCGGCCATGTGTTCAAATGCCCTATGTGAGCATATTGTGATGCAGGATAACAGTGTTGTACAACACATACGGTGGAGGTGAAAGGCACAATTAATAAGCATTCAGCAAGCTTGACTTACCATGGCCCAGCACCGGAGAAGTATGTGGTCCCTGAACAGATGTCAAGTCCAACCTAGTAGCAGAAGTCAGTGGGCGTCTTGGGTTCTGGGAGGACCGCATTGTACCTACAATGATAAGTTTGTTTCGCAACTTTACATTCCTGCTGCCACATGTGATGCATTCAATTTCTGGCACAGGACGGGAACAAGCAGTCATGGTCACCACCGTTGCAGAAGTGTGTCATACTTTATGTAATGAATGATCCCACATATAACTTAGATTGGGCCCACTACCTTGATGCTACCTATATCACAATGACATGCCTACGAATCCAGAGGTAAAGTCCACTATCGTGTTTTGTTGATGTCCGGAAATTATCCATCCAATGTACGCAGTACATGATTAGCTGTGTGGACTGTGCTGAATAAAGTATGCATGAAAGATTAGAAGTTGGACAGTGTATGCATAGTCAATACTACAGAGACTGGTATCTCACTGTTTGGTCTTCATTTTCGTATCGGTGCAAATGCTATTTCTTGATTAGGTCTACAAACACTATTACAATATGGTGTGTACACCCTTTTGACTTGTTGTGGCCCTCGATTACAGGATTGCTTTCCCCGTTCTGGGTCTGTTGGTGTAATACATGTTGTGTACCATATTTACAAAGGTATGATGAGGCAAGACATTTTATAATTTGTCTTTCGCTGTTCACAAATGTCATATGTTAAAGGTGAATGTCCATTTACAACTCCAATTGTAATGCAGCAAATGTAGCATAAATGGTTGACTTATATAGCTGGGCACTATTTGTCCCTCTGTCGTCTTCTGACGATGTATGCATTTTGACCATCTCCTGTCCACTTTGACTTACCAGTTAGTGTGGTTGACATGCCTTCCTCGGTACATTGCCGATTCCTCCTATGCGATGCGGTGACCTCTGCTACTGCAGTTGTCTTTGCTCTGGCTGGATGTGTCAATGGGTGAGAAGAGAGAAAAGTAGACAAATGGGAAATGTGCTTGTGTAACGTTTCGGGGATTTGCCCATATCTTCTGTGTGATAACAGTATTGCGCGGAACTGCCGCAGATGGGGCAGGTAGGAGCAGTGGTGTGTTGGGGATGTAATGGCGTGGCAGAGTGGAAATTAGACAACAGGATATGTGTTGGACATATTTACATCAGAGCATACTCTCACCATCTGCTTTGTGATTTAGGCTGGCACACGGTGATGTACTTTTTGGAGTTTTTGTGGCAGGTTTATAACCCCCTAGAAAATGAATTTACACTGTTGTTGCATCACTTCTGTGACACAACGGTGGTGTACAACAGACAACACATTTAGGATTATTCGCAACGTGACGCTACTATGGTGAATCGTCATGTTGTGAGGCCCTGCGCAACGTCAGCTTGGAGGTAGGCAGGGTGTGCACTCCTTTGGGATATGCCGTGTCCAAGTGAGTCAGTGTAATCTACATGATTTCACAGTATCACTTATCAGAGGCCGCTGTGACGCAACCTTACGCCTGCTTGAAGCAGACGTAAGGAGTGGCGCAGCACGTTAGGTATGGGCAGTGCAAGGACATTGTTGGAGTTGCAACGCTCTTGCGACACAACTTCTGCAAAGCCCCCCCTAGACACCATCAGATTCAACACAGATCTGTCTATCCCTACACCACAGTGCACCACCATATGTACACGACACATCCGTGTTTGCGCAAGGGTTGAATTGCATGTCACATTGGTACTGGCACTTCCCTGCTAATGTTTGTCTTTAGCTAATTTATTTATTTAACTTATTTTTAAATTTCCATTTGTCATTGCACATTTTCAGTCAATATGTACAGTTATTGAATTAGCTGGGTTGTGTATGTATGGCATCAGTACTGTGCACATGTTTTTAATAGGGTGGGGGGGTATTAGCCTTTTCTGATGCAAAGGTTACTGGGACTTGTGGTGCTACGTAGTGGGTGACACATGAGTCTCTGACTAACCAACCGGGCACTAGCTTATGCCGATGATGTAGCCGTGCTCTCCCCAAGACCGGCTTCGGAAATGCCTGAGATCGAACATTTGGCAGTGGTATATGGCTCAGTATCCGGGTATAAATTAAATACTGCTAAGACCCAGATATTATGTGTAAATATTAAGTCTTTCTTAGATACCCGGGTTCTAACAGAGGTTACGTATTTAGGGGTACAGATCAAGGCCTCACCTGCGGCTTTCAGGTAGAATCTAATTGGCAGAAATTACTTAGCGGGATTCGTAAACAACTGGATCAATTCGAATGTCTTCATTTAACGCTTGTAGGCAAGTGTAACACCTTAAAAATGATGGTATTACCTAAGATTTTATATTTTTATCGATGTATGCCATTAGAGATCCCCCTGGCATATATTGCACAACTCTAGGCGATCTGTATGAAATTTATATGGGCTCGGGGAAAGGAGCGACGCGCAGAAAAGTATATGGGATTGCCAAGGGCTGTTGGAGGTTGGTCGGTACCTGATTTTCTTTTATATTATTATGCCTGCATGCTCTCGCGTATGAATATTCTGCTTACAGGGGTAGGACCTATGGAGCAAGCATTGCAGCCATCAATATATGGTTTGTTAATGGGCTCGGAAGCCAGGAATCGTCTTTGTCTTAATACGGAATGGAACTATTACAAACGTACCAGTTTAAGGTGGTGGCTGCTGCCTTTAAAGTCTGGAAGGTAATTAGAAATTACTATTAAATTGAAAAGACCTCTTCATATACCCCATTGATTGCCCCGATTTTCCACCCCAGTATATGCTGGGATAGGATAGTGGTGAGTTGGCGAACAAGAGGCTTAATCACAGTCGGGGATTTGTATACAAGGGATGGTTTAAAGTCATTCAGCCAGTTAAAGGAGCAATACCAACTCCCAACTACACATTTTTTTAAATATTTGCAAATACGTGAGTACCTAATGAAAATTAATATAAGCACAACACCTAACCCACTTATTGAGGCTAATAAGAAAGGTGCTCGGATTGAAGTACTTTATAATCTAATGATAAAGGCTAAGCCTAACGACTTGGAAGCACACGTGTGTAAATGGGAGAGTAGGTTAGGAAGTCAAGTAATTCCGCTTGAGAGGTCAATAGAATTATCCGGACGAATACTTATGTCTGCTAACCTAGTAACGCAACATTATAAAACCTTGTTTTATCTGTATCGTACTCCAGACAAAATCTCAAAGTGTGAGGGAGACCCAGAAGGAAAATGTTTCAGATGCGGTGCCCATCAGGCGGATGTAATGCATATATATTCGGCACATGTGTAAAATTAGGGGAGTTGGTTGGACATGTAAATAAGTTCTTATCTGAGATTTTGAGTACTCCTCTTCAGTTATCTTTAATGTAAATTTTGTTGGGTACTGACACTGGGGGTGTCCGAATCGACCCCATGGATAACACCGATTATCTGATATTTTTGGGAACAGCGGTTCTAAGACTCTGTATTGCTACTTGTTGGTTACAAACTGACCCCCCTCATTTGAAGCCTGGCGAACTCGGTTTTTATTTACTTATAATATGGAATATAATTTGTATGCTATTAAGGGAAGGCGGAAAAAGGCTCTGGGGCAGCAAATATGGGGGCCGGTCAGAGCATATATGCAGGCAGAAGATTGAGTAATCCTGACATTCTTTGTCCCTTGTTTAATATTCCCATTTGTATTTATTTTCCATTTTATAATGTACAAAACACTTGAATTATTGAGAGTTTGTTATGCTGTTGATTAATGGCCAGACCAGGTTATTGTACAGGCCTATTCTCTTGTCTGCCTTACTTAATTCTTACTGTTCCTTTTGTATTTTCTTTTATGAAAAGAATATCTACACTGCTCTTGTAACCCCACAACAGTGTGATGATAAGTTATATGCTGTATTTTGTATTTGTGATCTATACCTTAAAAAAAATTAAACAAAAATGAAAACCATATATTTATATACACTTTGGACAATTTCCATGATCACTTTGACAGTGTAACACAGACAATCTCTTCATGCACTTTTTCTTTTCATTCCACTTACCTGGTACCACGTAGCGGACATCACTGACAGGCAGCCCATGGACCAAGTGGGGGTGTATAGTTGTGAGGATATCCTCCTCCAGGGGGGTCAGCTGCAGGCGGGTCCAAGGTATGCAGCAGGGAGGATTCTGCTCAGTTCTATCCTGGAGTATTTCTCCTTGACCCTCTGCCTTTCGTCCTGCCACTTTTTTTTAATGTCCTGCACTGTGCGCCTGTCCTTCCCCAGGGCTGAGACAGCAATGGCAATCTGCTGCTATAGTTCTTGCTTCTGTGCTCCACTGGTGCAGTATGGTGGTAGCCCATATAGGCGCTTGTGGTGCCGGACTATGTATTCCACAAGCATGGTGGTCTCTTCGACCCCATGTATTAACTGGCTTGAAGGGCTATAAACCAACTATGTCCAATGATTATGCCTTTTTGCGGAATGAATCACCCTAAGATCAGTCCAAGGGTCTGGTAAAGTACAAGACTGAGCTGACTATTGACATTGTGGTACCGTAACTCGTATACTGGGTGTCTGCAAAAAGAGCTTCCATAAAGATTCTCTGTATAATCAATACCGAAAATATCTTTACTGGAGTATGAGGACAAAAAAAAAAAAAAAAAAAAGCATGGTGGTCTCCTCTGCTGTGAAGTTTTTTTTCCTCCTCATCTCCATGTTCTATGGCACTAAAAGCATTGTAGTAACAGTCTCTCTGTGGCCAAACCTGTTCCTTCACTGTGTGCTGCTTTTATGTGTTTTGTGGTACTAGTCAATTAGTGTTAATTGGCTTCAGCTGGAGCATGGTGGGGGATGGTAGGCAGTGGCAGCATACACCATGGCAAAATGGAGCTGTTGGCTGCGATTGGCTGCTGTGTGTCAGCTGATCCATGTTGGGGGATGGGTGGACCATGGCCAGGTGTTTACCCTTGGCTAACATGACTAACGGCCCGTAATCGTAAATTATGGCCCGTAATCATAATTTACGGCCCGTAATTGTAATATACTGCCCGTAATCGTAATTTACGGCCCGTAATCGGATTCTACGATGATTTGCCGTAAAGTCCGCCAAAGTGCCGTAAAATCCGTCCCGGTGGCGGTAATTACGGCCCGGTGGCAGATGTAAAGTTAGTAGTCGTAAATCGATTCTGTGAATCCCGAAAGTAGTAAGTGCATTCTGTGAATCCCGAAAGTAGTAAGTGCATTCTGTGAATCCCGAAAGTAGTAAGTGCATTCTGTGAATACCAAATAGTAGTAAGTGCATTCTGTGAATACCAAATTGTAGTAAGTTTAGGATTTAGTCTTAAGTTCATTCTGTGAATCGGGCCCCTCGCTTTTAACTTGTTTATCAATGTATATGTACTTTTATGCTGTGTGCAAAACCGAAATAAAGTCTTTATTGAATTGAATTGAGAGCACATTTTCTGTAAATTCACATGATCTTTCTCAGACATGTGAGAATGAAGTCTGACATTCTCAGTAAAACATATACATCCAACAAGGACAGAGGCTGTCAGTTAATTCCTTTGTGTTCTACCGCAGCTTCCCAGAGTGTTCTAAAGAACAACTACAGCGCTCACAGTCCTACTTATGACAAACGTATTGCACATCTGAAGCTATCTTGATTGGAATAAAGTGGTAACTCTTAAAAAATTTAATTTAAAAAGTAACAAACTGAGGGGGTTCATTTTTTCATAGAAAGTATGATTAGTGCTGCAGAAAGGAAAATTAGGGCACATTTTGAGTGACTTCTCAAATCCTCTTTTATTTTATTAAAAAATTCTGACATGCAGACTGAAACATGCACTTTCAATGCCAGCAGCAGACTTCCCTGGTGAGCAGTAGCTTTACTACAGTGATCTAATGAGCAACTAGAGTGTTAACATTCTAGATTTATAGCAAATGTGACACATCTGAATGCCTTCTTGATGGAATCAAAGTAAAAAACTGAAAGTATTTCCTACTGAGGAGACTGTAGTAAATGAGGAAATTAGGAACCTTCATAACAAATAAGTCTCCTAAGATGGCCACCAGAGACAAAAGAGCCCACATCTAGCAAAAATATCATCCAGATGTAGCCCACGTATTGCTCGCTGACAGAATGTCCCAGAGTGTTCTTAAGAACATCTAGAGCACTTACTGTCTTACTTATGACAAAAGTATGGCACACCTGAAGCCATCTTGATTGGAATAAACTGGTAACACTTAAAACATTTAATTTAAAAAGGAACACAATGAGGGGTTCATTTTGCCATAGAAATTATGATTAGTGCTGAAGAAAGAAAAATTAGAGCACATTTTGAGTGACTTCTCAAATCCTCTTCTATTTCAATAAAAAATTCTGACATGCAGACTGAAACATGCACTTTTAATACCAGTAGCAGACTTCAGTGGTGAGCAGTAGCTTTACTACAGTGATTTAATGAGCAACTAGAGTACTAACGTTCAGAATTTATGGCAAATGTGTGACATATCTGAATACCTTCTTGATGGAATCAAAATAAAAAACTGAAAGCATTTCCTACTGAGGAGACTTCAGTAAATGAGGAAATTAGGAAACTTCCTAACAAATAAATCTCCCAAGATGGCCACCAGAGAAAAAAGAGCCCAATGTAGCACAAATATCACCCAGATGTAGCCCACATGTAGCCAAATGACAGAAGTGAGCAAAACACTTTTAATGTTTTGTGTTTTTGCAGTTTTATATAGTGCAGACTTGTCCGGTATTGGAGTGTTTTACATGAGCATTGGTTACATCCCACAAGAATAAATGAATTTTGGTTGTAGACATGGGGAGATTACGTGATTTGACCAGAATCACAGAATGTCGAGATGAAGCAGAAACTCCAACCTGGTTCCCCAGTTGCAAAGTCTGCAGCTCTGGAAGTAACACCACATCCTCTCCCCTAAGTGCAACATTTAATCAAGTGTCAACTGGATAAAAAAAGATAAAGAAAACAAATAATTTAAAAGTGCTTTGTCGCTATTTTAAAACTCAGAAATATGTCCTCATTTTAGTTTTTTCGAGCACTAACCATAATTTTGATGCAAATAAGACCCTCTCGTATATGTAATTTCTAAAGGAAATGCTCTAGGTATTCCAGTTTTTTTTACATTAAGATGACGTCAGGCGTTCCACACTTTTGTAATAAATATAGAATGTTACCAATCTAGTTGTTCATTACTGTTGAGAGGCAGAGGCCAGGGGCACGGACTCTGAAAATTGAAGGCAAGTAGGCGGGTACAGAGGCAACAATTTGACCACACTGGGCAGGCAGGAAGGGCAGTGGCAGCACAACAGACTATGGAGGGCAGTGGAAAGGGGGGCAGGGGCAACAAACCAACAATAAAGGACTGACAAGAGAGGTTATGGCAATATAATAGATCGTTGTGGGCAAAAGGAAGAGGCAGTGGTAGTATAACCATACATGCCAACAGACCCGATTCAGCCAGGAAACGTTCTTTGTTTTTAAGACCAAATGGGATTTATTTGATCTGCCTCCTGTCTACAATCGCCCCTTTTTCAATGTAAGTCATAGGGGAAAATCAATACCCCAGTTTTTTTTCAAAATTTCCCTCTTACCAAGTTCAAAATGTTATCAAGTATGGTACATTGAATCATGGAAGGCAGGAGGAATTTGGGTAGGAACATTGACTCGGATAACAGACGACAGGAGGGACATGGAGAGGTGCACCAAACTGACCCTACAGGGCAGGCGTCAGGGTTTGCAGCAGGACAATACACCACACAGGGAGTGCAGTGCAACAATCCATAGAAAGCAATATGGAGGGGACAGGACCATGCACATGGTCAACAGAGAACAGAGGGGAAAGAGGCAATGGTAGCTAGCTGACCATAATGGATAGACAGGAGAGAAAGCTGCAGCATACCGGACCATGAAGGGCAGGAGGGACGGATCAGGGGTATTATAATGGAACAGACAAGCCAGGAGAGAGGGAATAGGGGTCTGCAAATGGAAACAGAGGGCTGGGGGAAAGGGGGCAGGACAGGAACAGCAAGATGACCATGGAGGTCAGGCAGGATGGGCACTAGAAGCAAGACACACCATTGAGAGCAACATTGAGACTATGATGGCATACACACAGATCATGGAGGGAAGGTGGGAGGGGGTAAGGGGCAGCTAGCTGACCACACAGGGAAGGTGGGAGGGGCTGTGGCAGCACAGAAGACCATGCATGGCAAGCGGGAGGACTAGTGGTAGCACAATGACTATGATGGACAAGAAGGATGGTGCAGGAGCATGCACAAAGGATCATGGAGGATGGAAGGGAGGGAGGGTCAGGACCTGGGCACAGACAAGAAAGTTCAGGGGAAGGGGCCAACAGACCACGGAGGGCAGGCAGGAGGAGCAGTTGCAGCACAACAGACTGGGGAGGGCAGAAGGGTGTGGCAGTAAAATGGACCATGGAGGACAGGAGGAAGGGATAGGGGCATGGAATGTGGACAGGCAGGGTGGAGGTTGTAGGGCAAGGTTACAGTCATCTAACAATGCTAGGCAGGTGGGAGGGGAGTGGCAGCTCAACAGAACACTCAGAGTAGATAGGAGGGGCAGGTACATGGAACATGGTGGGCGAAAAGGATGGAGCAGGGGCATGCACACAGACATCGGAGGGCTGGGGGAAGGACAGAGTCTAAGCATGAGGTCAATGATGGGGCATAGAATTGGGCAATGGAGGGCAGGAGGAGTTGACTGGTACATCATGCTAAATGAAGGGCAGTGGCAGCACATCAGACCATGCATGGCAGGAGGGAGGAGGCTAGTCCATGGATTCAGACAACGGAGGATAGGAAGCCGGTGATTGGGGCAGCAAGCTAACTGTTCAGAGAATGCGGGAAGGCCAGTGGCAGAACAACGGCCACACAGGGCTGTAATAAGGGAGCAAGGACATTGACTTGGACAATGGATGGCTAGGATGAGGACAGGCAGGAGCAGCAAGCTTGGGTGGGGGCGGCACAAGGCCAAGCCCTGCTTCCAACTCCCCACAATCCATAGTGATATGCATCTTACTTAACTTTAAAACAAAACTAGAAATTTGCTGAAAAAAACAAATATTACAGGGACGGTATAGTTAGACTCAGATTTCACTCATACACAACCAGTGATATTCAACATTTATAGTTACCTGAGCTAACTATAACTTACGCCCCTGCAATGTACTGCTAATGACCTCAGACATTACATCATTCATGACATGGTCAGTTACATCACTCATGGCATCACTCATGACATTTAAACAAAAGTTATTGTGTTGTTCCTGAGGGAAAGAAAGAAATGCTACAGTCTGAGATGCAGATGATTTATGGCAGGGTAACCAGATGATAACCCTGGGAATCCATTTTCTTGGATTTAATGCCCTCACACACCCTTTCAGGTGTCATGCTTCATCATTTGGGCCTGCTCCTCGTTGGGTCGGCGGTGAAATACCCAACGGGCAACACCTCATAGAGGGGCTCTTTGGCGGAGATCTTTTTCCAACAGCCGTATGGATGAAGTGCGGGTGTGGGGCCAGAACTGGAGGGTAGACGTGATGTGGTATGAGAAATTAAAATAAAGCTAGTGGTACCGGGAATTCCTTTATTAAAAAGGGCCACTGCTTTAGTTAAAAATGGTTATTCTAGAGGAGAGTGGTGGAAAATAATGTTTCCAACTATCATCTAGACAACTTGATGACACTAGATACTATACGGGTATCACACAGAATCCAACAGAATGCCTCACATTGTCTATTGTGAGTATGGTTGAGTCCGCGGAATGTGACGGCTGGCTAAGCAAAAACGAAGCAGATTTCCTAGTGAACAAGAACCCTAGGGTTCCGTATTTTTATACGTTGCCCAAAATACATAAAAGGGTAACTCCGGTCCCGGGTCGACCTATCGTTTCAGGCATTGACTCTGTACTGGAACCATTATCCAAATTCTGCGACCATTTCCTACACCCTTTGGTGAAGCAAATCCCTTCATACATCCAAGATACAACAGATCTGCTATGTCTGTTGCAAGTCTATGGCGAAGCCCAATCCATTGACTTCCTCATAACCCTAGATGTTGAGGCCCTCTACACTAACATTCCTCAGAGGGCCTCCCTAGACGTTATGGAGGCGGCACTCGAAAAAACTGAATGGACATCTGCAATGCCCATTACCTTCATAATGGAATGTGCTGAAAAAGTCCTTACTGAGAACTACTTCGAATTCAAAGGCAGCTACTACCATCAGATACAGGGAACTGGCATGGGGAGCACGGTAGCCCCCAGTATAGCATGCCTATACATGGCCAATTTCGAAGAGAGTCATATATCTTCATTGACAAATCCTTATCACAGGAATATCAAACTATGGAAACGTTACATAGACGATATCCTGATCTTTTGGTCAGGCAATGAAGACTCATACACGCAATTCTTCGGATGGATTAATAACATCAATCCATACCTTAAGTTCACAATCACTGCCTCCAAAAATGACATAGCATTCCTAGACTTAAAAATAAGCATTGAAGGAGGAACACTTAGTACCACTCTGTTCCAAAAAAGCACAGACCGTAACAGTTTGTTACATTATGCTAGTCATCACCCTAAAGCCCTGCGATCCAACCTACCATTTGGGCAATTCCTGAGGATACGACGTAATTGTAGTGCAATGGACAATTACAAAACTGAATCTACCATCCTATCTAGGAATTTAGGAGAAAGAGGGTACCCAACCAGAGACATCAAAAGAAGTAGGAAGAGAGCACAGAACAACAATAGGGAGAGCCTTTTAGAACAAAAGAGAGGAATCCCTTGACCACCCAACCCATGACATATGTGACAACTTTCACACCAGCGTCCAACCGGATAAGAAAAATCGTAAAACATCATTGGTCCATACTTAACACTGGTTCTTTGAATATAGACCTACCAAGGTTTGCCTTCAAAAGGTCAAGAAATATAAAAGATATGTTGATTCACACTAGACCAAAAACACTAATGAATCAAATTGCCAAGTAACACTGTGGAATTTGCCACCAGTGATTGGACATTATCCATGTGCTGGCTGTGCGGCATGTCCGTTCACTAAGAAATATAAAAGCATTGTTCTTTCTGAATCATTCCAGTGGGAAATGAGAGGTCAAACGAATTGTAACAGCACAAACTGCATCTACCTGATCATATGCCCCTGTAACTTATACTACATAGGCATGACGACCCGTAACATCAAGACCAGAATATTTGAACACCGCAGCAATATCAGGTGTACGAAAAATATTACCAAGATGTGTAAACACTTCCTGGAATGCAATCAGAACCCAGATTCCCTTCACTGGCTTATCCTTGAAGCAAGTCAACAGGTATCCAAGGAATGGTTATTCTACAAAGAACAAAGTTGGATCCATATATTATCTTCCAATAGGAATGGCTTGAACGAAGACATACCCTGGGCCAGCCTAAAATGATACATATGGGCCCTTTCCCTTCCTCCCCCTTTTATCTGCACTCTCACACGTAAGAGTTAAAAGTAACAACACTTCTTGAAAATCCCCCAAGAGGAAATTATAAGATGAATTATATTGTGCAGTAATGATAACATTACAATGAACCCACTAGCACAAGATGGCCGAAATGTCACCTTCCCTAAAACAAAACATACTCACTATGTAAACCCCTGTGGGAGTAACACTGGCATGTCCCACCACCAAGTGCAATCGTTACACGAATCAAATAGGGAATCGCTATAGCAACCAGCACAAGATGTTCGAAATGCTACCTTCCCTAACCTATAACATAATCACAATATAAACCTGATGTGGTAATGGCACTTGTTTGTCCCTTCAAGAAGTACAATAGTTACACGATTCAAATAAGGAACTGCTACCGAACAACAACGGGATACTATAGCGTCTACGCTGCCCCAAAAAACTGTGTTCTAGGATCGGGTTCCTATCATAACTACATTAAATTTAGGATTGAGCCAAATACCGACTATAACTGACTAAAACAAACACACTACGCGATACGATACTTGCATCAACCGGTCAATAACATTAGACACTACAAGATGGCGCCCATTTAGGCAATCCAATCACAGCTAGGGCACACACTCCATAAAATCCGGATGTTCCCCCTCCTTCTTTCTCCACCCGGTTCCAGCGACGAAGGGTAGGGGCATACAGCGAAGCCCAGGCATTACCAAGTAAGTGATATATAGCTAGACGGCTAGAGCCACACCCGGCGCATAGCTCCTTAGAAGCCTCACCGGCGAAGCATCCCTGTTAATATGCCTCAAAGCGTAAATAAAATAGTGTGCAGCCAGATAACAAAACGTTTATATCTTCTGACACAGGATGGGACTTATCGCACAGTCCCTTCTAAGTTTTACCACTAATGCACCCCTTTCAAGTTTTACTGCTAATGCCCCACTTCCTAACATGCTGCCAAGTCCAAACACAATGGCCCCCGTATATAATACCTGCGGTAACAACATTGTTATCTACCGCTTTTAATACAACTATGCTAACCTCCAGCCATACCCTTGTGCCAGCAGACAATGGTTTATCCAGGTAAAATGCAAACGCTAGCGGCGCCCGAATTTTGTCATATGACTCTACTGCATCCTTTCAATTCTACCTGCCGCGTGACTGACAGCTCATTATATCAAGAACTAGCGTAATTTATACCACAGTATTTAACCAAAATCCCTAATAATACCGATAATAGTTACTTTGGCACACCTTCAGCATATAACGAGTGGATACTCGATACATCAACATAAGCTAGAAACTTCTGTCTATATCGCTGAGAACAATCCCTCCAAAAATAAGCCTCAAACTTGCCAGGTATAACAAGCATGCCTTCATAACAGGGCCTTTGAAGTGCGATAAATTATGTACCTACTAGAGCATTACCTCTCACCTCTGAACATCGGTAGAATAACAGGAACTGATTGACATCATGTTGTTTAACACTGATATTTAGGGACACACCACTGTTGAGCAATTTTAGATAAACCTTATGGTGGAAGAACTCCCTGGAGCTTTACCCGCTGGACACTGTCGTTGTTTGATTGTTTTTAACTTTAGGTGAGTTTTGGAATGACTGCGAGCTATGAATACCGAATTGGTATTCCGATTTTATCCTAATGTTTTTAGATATTCTCACATGCCACTCTCACCTAATTCTCACATGTGAGAGGGTTTGATACACTTGTGCAATGGTGTTGTGACACGCCTGATTCTCACTGGCATGCAAAATGCACAAGTTCTACAGTCACTGATGCACCTGTTTTCACTCTGTTTGTGATATGTTCTCCCGTTTTCCTCCAACAGGTATTAACAATCACAATCAGAAGAAGGGTGATATAATAGTGTTTTCCCTTCACCCACTAATGTGGTAGCCTTATAAGCACATAGACACCACATCCTAGTAGCGTAGACAGTCTTACACAATTAGATACCTGCTAATAGTCAACTAGGTCCTGAAGAATCGCTAGTCAATCTTCACAAATAGCGAGAAACATGTTGACCGGACTATAAACTTCTAGATGATAGTTGGAAACATTATTTTCCACCACTCTCCTCTAGAATAACCATTTTTAACTAAAGCAGTGGCCCTTTTGAATAAAGAAATTCCCGGTACCACTAGCTTTATTTTAATTTCCTATACCACATCACGTCTACCCTGTAGTTCTGGCCTCACACCCGCACTTCATCCATACGGCTGTTGGAAAAAGATCTCCGCCAAAGAGCCCCTCTATGAGGTGTTGCCCATTGGGTATTGCACCGCCGACCCAACGAGGAGCAGGCCCAAATGATGAAGCATGACACCTGAAAGGGTGTGTGAGGGCATTAAATCCAACAAAATGGATTCCCAGGGCTACCATCTGGTTACCCTGCTATAAATCATCTGCATCGCAGACTGTAGCATTTCTTTCTTTCCCTCAGGAACAACACAATACATTTTTTGATTAAATTTACTAGTTGGGAACGTCGTGTCTGGACCTTCTGCTCACCTAGAGCAGTAATAGCCCATTACTCCTCTCTTTGATACCCAATCACTCATGACATCTCAGATGAGCTGTGAATGGAATGGAACTATAATCGCTAGAAATTTATTTAGGGATAGTGTGTGTATATTAACACCCCTTTTTTTCTTTTCTTTTCTTTTGTGTAAGAACCATTATAATACGCTACGTGCCCAGATTAATATGGCCGATAGCCTTTCACTTTCAAGTAATCTGTAGTCCATTGTTTATGTTGATGTTTGCAATGTTTATTATGAATAAGTCAAGTTGACGGACATACAGGTATGGCGGCCACGGGGCAAGATATGCTGAAATGACATTGTGTGCATATTAACACTTGTTTTCTTTTTTTTATTGTATCAATTCCTGAATTTTCACATTGTGACCTGGCCAATATGGCCGCCAGCTTTTTAGATTAAAGTAATATGTAGTCCTTTGTTAATGTTGGCAACTGGAGCCATTTGTACATTTAAATAAGGATGCTACAACGACGTCTTGTATCATTATCAAGGTCTGGATGAGCCGAAACGTGTGGATCACGTCCTTTGCAGATTAAATACTTGCAAACTATAACCTGAGTGCTGATTCGTTCCTTGTAAGAGTGAGAGGAGATTAAATACATATATATATAATTCACTGAAATAAACACGCCTCAGGGACATTATAGTTAGAAATTAGCATTTAAAAAACCTCAGAAATTCACTGAAAAAACCCACAGGTTTCATGGATGTCATAGTTAGTTAGACATTTCACTCGTACAAAATAAGAGAAATTTGGCCATTATGGTTAGTTCTGCTAACTATAACTCACGCCGCCGCAATGCACTGCTGATGATGTCACATATTACATCACTCATGACATGGTCAGTGACATCACTAATGACATCACTGATGACATCATCCACGTGATCATCTGATGCACCTCCTCACACCTTCAAATACAGACTACCATTCTTGAAACCATAGACACACCAATACTAGTACAGCTACAATATTCTGTGCACTGTGCACAGATCTTTAATCAGCTATATATCATCAACACAGTTTTTTAAATACTCAGTTAGTACCTATGCAGTCTAGGAATCCTTCTGTCTGTCCCATGCAATTGTCCATTCACCCATCTAGCACTATGTACATATCCTATCACTCTACCAATACCTAAGCACTTATAAATTTAGCATGCACTCTCTTTGCAGCACTGAAATGACCCCAGTTATTAGTCATATACTTAAGGAGTGGCCTATCGACTAACCCAAGTACAGGTACAATGTTTTGTACACTATGCATGCAGATCTCTAACAAGCTACATACTGTTAATACGCTCTTCTAAATACCCAGTTAATACCTATGCAGTGTTGGAATCCTTCTGTCTGTGCCATGTATTTCTCCAATCACCCATCCAGCACTATCTACGTGTCCTATCACTCCGCCAATACCTACGCACTTATAAATTCAACATGTACTCTCTTTGCAGCACTGAAATTGTTCTAGTTACTAGTACCTAAGGAATGGCCTAGCCAGAACAACTAGTAAAGCTACAATATTCTGTGCACTATGCATGCAGACCTCTAATAAGCTACATAACATTGATACAGTGTTTTAAATACTCAGTTAGTACCTATACAGTCTAGGAATCCTTCTGTCTGTCCCATGCAGTTCTCCATTCATCCATCCACACTAGCTACGTATCCTATCACTTCACCAATACCTAAGCACTAATAAATTGAGCATGCACTCTCTTTGCAGCACTAAAATTACTCCAGTTATTAATCATATACTTAAAGAATGGCCTAGCCACTAATACAAGTGCAGGTACAATTTTTTTTTACACTATGCATGCAGACCTTTAATCATCTACTATTGATACGCTCTTCTAAATATCCAGTTAGTACCTATGCAGTGTAGGAATCCTCCTGTCTGTCCCATGCATTTCTCTAATCACCCATCCAGCACTAGCTACTTATCCTTGTACTCCACCAATACCTAAGCACTTATAATAACTGAAACAAATGTTGAGAATTTTTTGATATGTGCTGCTGTCAAGATAAGATTAAGTAATCCAAACACTATCAATGCACAACTACATTCAGCTGTGCACTATACATATAAATCTCTAACCAGCTACTTAGTAAAGTACTACCCATGCAACCTAGGAATCCTCCTGTCTGTCCCATGCACTTCTCCAATCACCCATCCAGCACTATCTACGTATCCTATCACTCCGCAATACCTAAGCACTTATAAATTCAACATGTACTCTCTTTGCAGCACTGAAAATATTCTAGTTACTAGTCATGTACTTAAGGAATGGCCTAGCCAGTAAAACTAGTACAGCTACAATATTCTCTGTACTATGCATTCAGACCTCTAATCAGCTACATAGCATTGATACAGTCTTTTAAATACTCAGGGGCATGTTAGCAAGAACCTCGTTAAAATTATTGCTGTTTTATCCGCAGGAAACTGCCGCTAAAAAGGCGATAATGGGCTTGCTAATATACAATATAGAATTCCAATAGAAGCCCAGGTTAGATGTGCAGGACATCTAACCTGGGCTTCAATTGGAATTCTATAACACATATTAGCAAACCCATTATCGCCATTTTAGCGGCAGTTTCCTGCCGCTAAAAAGGAGATAATTTTAACGAGGTTCTTACTAATATGTACCATGTCTGTCCCATGCACTTCCCCATTCAACCATCCAGCACCATCTACGTATCCTATCCCTCTGCCAATACCTAAGCACTAATAAATGAAGCATGCACTCTCTTTGCAGCACTGAATTACTCCAGTTATTAGTCATATACTTAAGGAATGGCCTAGCCACTAACACAAGTGCAGGTACAATATTTTGTACACTATGCATACAGGCCTCTAACCAGCTACATACCATTGATAAGCTCTTCTAAATACCCAGATAGTACCTATGCAGTCTAGGAATCCTTCTGTCTGACCCATGCACTACTCCATTCACCCATCCAGCACTATCTATGTATCCTATCACTGCACCAACACCTAAGCACTTATAAATTCAGCACGCACTTTCTTTGCAACACTGACATTTCTCCACTTATTAGTCATATACTTAGGGAATGGTGTAGTCACTAACACAAGTTCAGGTACAATATTTTGTACACTATGCATGCACACCTCTAACCAGCTACAAACTATTGATACGCTCTTCTAAATACCCAATTAGTACTTCTGCAGTTTAGGAATCCTCCTCTCTGTCTCTTGCATTTCTCCAATCACCCATCCAGCACTGTCTACTTATACTATTACTCCACCAATACCTAAGCACTTATAAATTCACTATACACCACTCTGTTTGTAATACTGTAAATATTCTAGTTACTAGTCATGAACTAATGGAATGGCCTAGCTACTAACACAGGTACAGCTATAATATGTTGCTGCCTATCCAAGCAGACCTCTAACTAGCTACATACTATTGATACACTCTTTTAAATACCCAGTTAGTACTCATGCAGTGTAGGAATAGTCCAGTCTGTCCCATGCACTTCTTTAATCACTTATCTACCCCTATCTACTTATCCTATCACTCAACCAATACGTAAGCACTTATAAATTAAGCGTTCACTCTGTTTGCAGCACTGTCATCATTCCAGATACTAGTGGTATTCTTATAAAATGGCCTAGGCACCAATACAAGTACACATAAAATATTCTGTGCATAATCCCTACAAATCTCTAAGCAGAGACATACTATTGGTCCACTCCATTAAATACTGAAGTAGTACCCATGCATCATAGGATACCTCCTGTCAGTCTCATGCAATTCTTCAATCACCCATCCAGCACTATTTTCTTATTGTATCAGTCTGCCAATACCTAAGCACTTATGGGCAGATTTACAAGCATCCTGCACCACCAGTACGTCACTTTTTGTAACATAGTGATGGCGCCAGGCACTCCTTCATATTTACAAGGAGAGGAAAAGCCACCCTGCGTCGTTTTTCCTCTCCTTGTAAATACGACCCCTTCATACACAGAACTGTGCGTTGAAGGGGCCTTCCATAGGTGTTGCTGTGGGTGTTCCCACGCAACACCCATAGAACAAGACACATCTCCAGATTTATGAGAAATCATAAATCTGGAGATGTGTGTGAATGCTGCGCCATCCTAGAGTTAGTGTAGCAAGGCGCAACAAGAAGAATTGTTTTCATTTCGCCTCATTTTTTCCTCTTTCAATGCATGCTAAATTCCACAGCATACATTGAAAGAGAAAATGCCTTTACTGATTGCTTTTGTGCAGGTAGGTGCCCCTTCCTGCACAAAACAATCTTCGCATGACACAGACATCCTTGCACCATGGTGTAAGGGTGCCTGTGTCACTGCATGGCTGCAGTTTGTGCAGCAGTGCAGATGGAAGCACAGAGTTGCAACATATTAATGTACATATGTCACATCTCTGTGCTTCGGAAGTGCCACAGTGCAGTGCAGCTAAAGAGCTTGCAGTGCCATGCTGCAGTACTTCCTCATAAATCTTCACCTATAAATTCACCATACACTACTAATGCATTCTTTCAGTCAATCTGCTGTATACATATATTCAAACAAACTTTCACACATTACCTTGCAATTATAGTTCTTTCTTTAACCAGATAAGGTAGTTCTGATAAGAATTTTTTTTTCATCTTTTTACTTTTGTATTTTTTTTAACTATTTTGTATTTTTTTGGGTGTTTTTTTAAAAAATTAAGAAAAAAGGAACAAATAAAACAGGAAACTTTTGGAATGACTTATTATTTCAAAATCAAAACAAAAAAAATTAACAACGATGGTTGCGTTGCGCATCATCACAAACTGCATCCACCGACTGCTCACCGAATCATATAAGTTTCTTACACTTCACGCAGTGTGGCTCGAGAAAGGCCAGAAAAGCGAATTCTGGCCTAATGTCCATTGCAGGTGTTCCTGAGGATGCTCCAGAGGTACCTGCCACAGCAGGTGAGGGGTTCAAAGCCGCTCACCTCATTTTCTCCCCAGCAAGATTGAGAGGATGTGTGGTCCAGAGATGCTTGTACATCGAAGCAGTGCCACAAGATCATTTTTTTCACTGCCTCTTGACAGGACTCAGTCACATATTTTGCACGTCTCCTTTCTCGCATTTACTTTCTTCTCTCCAGGTGGAAAAGTGAAGAATTTCCACACAACAGATTCCGGCCTCTGTGAACGTTGTGCCTCCTGCAAGAATTCTTCTTCAGAAGATACTTCCTCCTGCTGCTGCTGCTGTCCAGATGCCAGGAAATAGTAACAATCCCAGGTGCTTAACGCTCCTGTTAAATGCATGGACAGTGTCCAAACAAATGGGGCTGCCTCGAGGCCCCCTCCTTGTGCCTGATGGGATGAGGTGGTGGGGCAAAATCTCAAAAGGCTAAATGTGGGAAGATGTATTCATCATTATAAAAGGCATGGTACTTCTTGTTAGAGCTCAATACGATAGAAGGCGGAAAGAGAAGGCCGTGAATGTAGTAATGAAAACCCCCCCGGGCTATGGTGAAAGGGATCACATGATAGTGTGTAAAAAAGATGAAAAGGACTTGTAGACCACTAACAAATGCTGCTGCATGAGCAGAGCCCTGTTTGTTAGACAGAGATAAATGATGTCTCACCGGTGGAGGGATATCGACAGGAACATAGTACATAGGCATGGTGTGAGCGCATGGTATGAGCACATACTAATAAAAACAAGAAAAACATCTGATTCATTGAGACCCAATCACAGTAAATGGCAAAATTCAAGCCTGTACTACTAAGGGAAGCATTTTAATCAAAAGTGGCCCCATTATCACCAGAAATATGTGCCAGGAGGGGCCAAGATATGTAAAACATATACCTACCAGAATGTATATGTTAGCAACTTTCACAAGAGGATACAGTTAGGTCCAATAAACCCAAATTGTTGGTCAGCAGCGAAATTCAAGCAAGGACCTCCATGATAAGGGGCAGCTGCGAGTAGCCTAAGAAACATAGAGAAAATGTACAATGATAAGGGATCCTCAAAAAAGAAAAAATGATAACGTAAAAGCAAAACATGATCATCGCAAGAGCGAGATGGCGGGAATTCCTACTCTGGTACAAATGCTAAGATTCCAAAGTATAAAAGTGGTAGGCCATCGTAGACAGGTGAGGAGTTGCTGTAATTGAATAAATATGGGACAAGCACCTTAGATTTATAGAAATCATGGGTCTCAAATGGGAAAAAGTTTTTTAAACAAGAAGAAATCTTATAATAAATCTTCATAAACATACCCTATCTCAGCGAGTCTGTGATTATGTATGCTATAATAACATCAGGGCCAAGCTGGTTTAGGCCCGCAGTAGTGCTGTGAACTAAAGTATACATCAGACAGATGTAAGCGTCACTTAAATAAAGACGTACAGCGGCAGTGTAAATATAATGGTCAAGAATAGATAAAGATTGAATGTGGGAGGGCGGAGATGGCAAAAATATACTCCATACCCTATGTTCACCGGTATTAAAACTGTGGACAAGCAGGGCTTATGATCAATATAATGGTACGTAAGACACAAAAGATGTTGCAAAGTACAATGAAAGTAAATGCTAATGAACGGGGCCTGCGATCCACATGCTGGTAGATAAGACACAAAAAACATTACACAGTTTAAACAAAATAAATGCGAATTAACAAAAGTGAGGGGAAGCGGGTGTCGTACTTCACGTTGCATGCAGCATATGCTTGAGGCCAATTATGCTGACAACGAAGAGGGGGAATAGAAGCACATTCGCCGGCCGGAAGGGGGGACCCAGGGAGAGCCGTGCGTGAGCCGGTCTCTCCCTGGGAAGGTTTGCGCAGACGGAATGGTCACAGGTGAGGTTAATTAGGGAGAGAGATAGTCTATATATAGGGCCAGGGCAGGGTTTAGAGAGGGCTTTTTCGGCGGGAGGCCGACACAGGAGTTTGTTTTGCGGTGGTTGGGTGGGCTCGCATAGTTCATTCCGGAGGTGCCCCCCCCCCCCCCCTTGCGGCTGGAGCTTCTGGTGTCACTGGTTGGGCGCGCGCGTCCTTTCAGGACGGCGGCTGGGAGGCGTGGCTTAGGCGGTCGCTGCCTGCCTGTCTACACCGTCGACTCGACGGACGGCGCTGCTGCCATGCCCCATGAGCCGGTAAGTGGGGGGGTCGGGTGCAAGTTGGTTGGTGATGCCCCCGCGCCGCCGGGCGCTCCTCCAGAGGTCTGTTCTGCCCCCTCTCTGGGGCGGGGGCCGCTGGGGGGCGGCTGATGGAGGCGGGGGGTGGTCCTTTGGGCGGGCTGCTCTGTGGGTGGGTGGGGGAGCAAGCCCTGTCGTTGTGAGCAGCTTTCACTTAGCTGTTTCACACCTCCCAATGCCCCTGCTTCATGGTATGTCTTGGTCGTGGCTGGGTTTTTTGCTCCGGCCATTCAGTGTCATTTCAGGACTTCTGTTGTGTCTCCTTTCCACCCTTGGTTTTTTTGGTAATTGTCTGTGGGAGGGCCCTTTCGTATGGAGAATTTCTAGTCTCCATGTCTATGGACGTGTCTTCGCAGTGTGTTCGTGTGGTTTGAGAGACTGCCATTTATTGCAGTAATGCCCCCCCCCCTTTTTTGCCTGTTTTTGGTGCTCTTTTGTACTGTGCACTCGTCTTTGTTCTCTTATGACATACTGTTTGCTGCCTCTTATCTTTGTTTGCTTTAGATACTGGCTCAGGTGTCACCATTGCCTACGTACGTTGGTTCTTGTGTTTGAGTGACTTCCATTTAATGCGGTATTCTACTGCTATTTGTACTTTGTACGCTTTAGGGAACCTGCACATGTCATTTTTCTTCCTGTTATGCACTGTTTGCTACTTCTTGTATTTTGTTTGCCCACAATTGACACTTTCGCCTCATGTACTCTACCTTTTGCTTTTGTGATTTGTTCTTGTCCTGTTCTCATTTTTCAGCTGTACCTATGGGAAAGCGCTCTGACACCTTCGGGTAAGGTCCGCGCTCTATAACCACGCATAAATAAATAAATGTGACCTCTGTTTCCCCAGCTGGCTTGGTTGTGGGGCGGGGGGGGGGGTTGCCGCTTCAGGGTGAGCCTCTTCCGTTGGGAGGGGTGGTAGGGGCTGCCTTTTTTACCGCCTGCAGTGACGTTGTCAGTTTCTTTGTAAAGACATTGCGAACTGCGCATGAGGTGGTTCGGCCTGGGGAGGTGCCTCAGGAGGGGGATCTGGAGCGGATTTCTCTTCTGGGGTGTGAGGCGCAGTGCGCAATGACGATTTTATGGCATTTTTTCAGACATTGCTGCAGTTGCCTACAGGTAAGGCGGGTTGGTGGTAGGTGTGGCACTAAGGGGAGAGTCTCCCCGTTCAGAGCATTCGATCTATTGATTGGGGATGGGGCTGTTGGGGAGAAAGTTGCTCTTACGACGCTGCCGGTGCGGCAAGCTGATGTGCATGCTGAGTCTGGAGGGGACGCTACCGCCGTCCAGGATGGGCGGACAGGGGATGCTACTACACCTATGGTTCATGACGGAGGGGACAAGAACATGTACTAAAAATTACCCTATACAGGAATTGGTTCAGTCTGGGGGGGGGCACAGGGGGGGGATCTGGAGCGGATTTCCCTTCTGGGGTGTGAGGCGCAGTGCGCCATGACGAAATTTTTATGGCACTTTCACGATGGTGAGAGTGATGGAAACTGGCCCAGTGGCAGAGGTTTATGCTGGGCATGCAGATGAACTGATTATGGATGTTTTTGATGATGATCTGGAGGAGGGTGTATTACGAGATGTGGAAGTTCCACTTGTGACAGTCATGACTCGGAGGGGAGTTTTGGGGCATTCTGGTTCACTTAGTCTTTTGCAGGAGTCTTGTGCGGACCACGCAAAGGCACGTTTTTTGCAGGAGTCTCGTGCGGACCACGCAAAGGCACGTTTTTTGCAGAAGTCTCGTGCGGACCACGCAAAGGCACGTGTTTCATCGTTTTCTCTTCGTCCAGCAAGCCGCGACAAGGGGACCCTGTGGTGTTTCGACGGAAATTGGTTGACAAGGGGAGAGTCTCCCAGTTACGTGTACTTGTTGGGATTGGGGATGAGCATGTTGGGGAGCAAGTTGCTATGAAACCGCTACCTGTGCGGCACGCTGTTGTGAATGATAAGTCTCGAGGGGATGATTCCGCCATTTCACATGGGCGGACAGGGGACTCTGATCACCACAAGACCCAGGAGGAAGAGGATATGCTCAACCGTATGCAATGGCCTTATTCAGGTATTGGTATGCCACTGGTTTCTCACTTGTAAGGCAAAACAAAAATGCAGGATTTGGTATAATGCTGTTGTTGATGTGTCACCTGACAGTACAGTAGGTATAAACATGTGTTCACAATGTGGGGGCAGGCACCCTTTCACATACTGCTTCCTGGGACAGATTTTTGGATTTCAATGGGTGGGGGACAAGGGGACAGAGGCCAGTTCTTTCGGTTGTCCCAAAGTGCTCCTACTCCTTTAAAGGTGACAGTCTTGGAACAGTGGTTGCAGGATTCTCTTGGCTTTGATGCAGCAGTGCGCTTGTTATGGGGCTTCACGGTGGGTTTCACGATTGGTTACAGGGGACCCGGCAGGGTAGGGGTCGGATGACTTGCAGTCCACGAACTAGAGTCCCCAGGTTGTGGGGAATAACTTGGAAGTTGACCTTGCTGGGATTTGGCATCTTCTGGGTGGGGCGCTGGTGCGCTGCAAGCTGGCCTGTTCACTCAGCGTCAGGGTCGCAGTGTTGCATTTTTAGAGTTGTTCCATTTGCTGGTGGCCCTGTACATCTGAGGCGCGGAATTCCAGAACAGGACTGGGTTCTTCCAGGTTGATAATTTGGCATTTGTGAAATTGGTTCCCGGGCAAAGAGCAAGGGATTTGTGTGTGCTGCAGCTGTCATATTCCAGGGACTTTTAATTACACTTGGTGGACAGAGGTTTTTCGCACACCACTATCCCTGGTTACATGGCTGGGATTTCTTTTTATGGGGTGTTTTTTTGGTTGAACCGGTTTTTGAAAGGTTTGGGTAGACTACAGGCTGGTTCTAAGCGGCTGCGGCAGCCTGTCCTTTTGCTTTACTTCGGCAAATGTTATCCTAGTTGCCTTCTTGCTGTTCTGATGCTTTTCAGTGCGTTATGTTTCGCTTCTGTTTTGTATGGTTATTTTTGAGGCGTTTTGGGCTACCGAACTCTTGGGTTTGTGTACCGGGTCGGGCATGTCCAGTACGGAGGTGTTTGTGGAGGGGTATGAATTGCGCCTTTGGCTACGGGCCTGAGACGGATCAGTTGGGTGGGGTACGCGGATTTTCATGGGGTGGAGTGGTTTGGTTTCTTGTTGCCCGGTTTAGGAATGGGAGTTTTTTCCGGATTCCTCTGTTTTAGGCCGGGAGTTCATTTTGCCGTGAGGATGCCAGCCCAATTTTTTGTTGCCCAGTTGTGGACCGTTTTTCAGGAAGGTACTTTTGGGGTTGGGGTTGCCTCCTTTACACTTTAGCACTCATTCTTTTAGGTTTGGGGTGGTTCTGTGGCTGCATGTTTGGGGTGGGATTGGTCTCAGACACGCAGAATTGGGAGATGGAGGTGGAGATGCTGCGAGAAATTTGTCAGACGGTAGTGCACCTTTTGTTGATGTGTTTTTTCTCCTAGGTCCTTTGCGCAGGATGGTCACAGTTAAACTGAGGGTTTGGTTTGTTGGTCACTCCTTTTTGCAATGGGCCGCAATCCCTGCAGAATGCCATAATTGGTGGGGGGTCTCTTGGTCTCAGCAGTTCACGCATGAAGTGCATTGGCATGGTAATTGGGGACTGTGTTGGGGGGATTGTTTCATTTTTGTCTCCACTCTGTGAGGGAGGGGGGGGTCTGCCAGTCTTGCTAGAATTTCAATTGGGTGAAAATGATCTGGTTTTCTCTATCTGGTCTGTCTTTGTTAAGAATAATGCAGATGGATCCGGACATCGTCACGGCGCCTGGGTGAGCACCATGGTGACCTGGACGGCATTTGTGCCACGTCTACGCTGGAATGGAGCTCTACATCGCACAGCTATGGGCAGAGCAAGGACACTAAACCACTCTATGCAACTGTTTTGTACTGGCATGATATTTTCATTTTGGCTCATCCTCACTTACAGGTTTCTGAGCGGCACTTGTTTCATGAGAATGGGGTTCACCTTTCTCAGATGGGTCAGTCCTTCTATCTTTTAATTGCGGATTTGATCGCAAAAGTTCTGGATGTGCAGTTGTGGTGTTCTCGGGCGTTGTTTACTTTACTATTTTGGGAGGGCAGGAAAACTCTAAAGGTTTTCCTGGGTGGCGGTTTTAGTGGGGGATGGGCAGCCTGGAGCGGGTTGGTCCATCCTCAAAGGGCAGGTAAAGGACAGGAGGGGATAGTACAGGATTCAGTTGCCTGGGTTTGTTAGGTTTTATTTGGTGGGGGGTTGACTTCTTATCAGGGTTGCTCAGTGAGCTGAAGGATTTGAGTATTAATAAATAAATAATCGAAATATGTTGAGAGATGTTTTGCCTACACCTGTCTTAATAAAGTGGCCTTTCTTGCTTACCAAGAAGTTGTGGACAATAAGTTCTTGCGCGAGGGGGGACCCAGGGAGAGCCGTGCGCGAGCCGGTCTCTCCCTGGGAAGGTTCGCGCAGACGGAATGGCCACAGGTGAGGTTAATTAGGGAGAGAGATAGTCTATATATAGGGCCAGGGCAGGGTTTAGAGAGGGCTTTTTCGGCGGGAGGCGGACAGCGGAGTTTGTTTTGTCCCACCCACCCTCCCCTCTTTTTTGTCTTTTAGGCCTTTTTTCTTGCGATTGTGCTTTAGATAATTTTGTTGTTAGGTTTGCCACGCTAAGACAGGTTGTAATCTTTTCTTTTGTAGGCGGTTTTTAGTGGGGGGTATGCAGCCTGGAGCGGGTTGGTCCATCCTCAAAGGCAGGTAAAGGACAGTAGGGGATAGTACAGGATTCAGTTGCCTGGGTTTGTTAGGTTTTATTTGGTGGGGGGTTGACTTCTTATCAGGGTTGCTCAGTGAGCTGAAGGATTTGAGTATTAATAAATAAATAATCGAAATATGTTGAGAGATGTTTTGCCTACCCCTGTCTTAATAAAGTGGCCTTTCTTGCTTACCAAGAAGTTGTGGACAATAAGTTCTTGCGCGATGTGCAACAAAGTAACAGACACTTGAGAAAGGCTTACCTGAAGCAGATCGACTTGAGCGTGGCAGGACTTGCCGAAGCTAAAAGAAAAGCGATCTGAGGCTTCCATATCTACGCCCACTGAAGCGCGCAAAAATCTAAATTGTCAAGGGGCAGCGAAAACAGACTGCCTTGGCAAAATGCCAAGAAGTGAAAATATCAGCAAGCGATGATGTCCGAGGTTCTAGTATCAACTGACGTTAAAGAACAGAATCGAATGCTCACGCCGCGGGTCTCCAGGCAACCAGCCAGTAAGCTAGCAATGTAAGCAAAAAGGGAAGAAATACCATAAATACATTGAACTAGTATTAAGCACGGATGAGTGAGCTAAAAAATCGAAAGGTTATAAAAAATGTTTTAAGTAGGAATAATGACGTGTGTTGCGTCCGAAATGAAGTAAAGAAAAGAAAGGAAAAACCAGAAAACAGGGCATATGTGAAAGCGGCTTCTTAAATGCGAAAGTCCTCCGCCCTGCGCAATAAAGTCGGAAAGTGTGTGCAAGGCCGGGCTGGCATTCTGATGGGAAGAAGAGTGTGGAAATCTAGTGTAGCGTCTTCTAACCAGGGACAGTCATCCAACCAATTTAAGGTCATAAAATGTGTAACATGTCAATCTCGGGCCAGTTTGCCCTAAGAACAGAAGTGGTTGTGCCTCGGATTTGCAGCTACCATTGTGCTGCAAAGAGAAAGGGAAATAACTAAAATAATTGAGAACAGTCCTATGCCAGGTGGCAGCCAAGGTTACACAGTGAGGACCCTAGATAATAAAGGCACCGCTATTATAGCAAGATCGTGTTGGAGTACGTGAGTCCACAGTTTATGTTGTAAAATATGCTATAGCGCCAGCAGTGGCGGAACAGAAACTCAGTGAGAGCAAGAAGACCCTGGAGATACGAAAGGGAGAGTCCCATAGCACAGCCTAAAGTATGAATATCTAGGGAATATGAACTCTAGGATTCAGGGATCAAAAGAAATACAACGGAGTCCCCGATTGAGGATGCCGTACCTTGCAGCCACAGAAAAAACAAACTAAGGATATAAAGTAAAGGCCTATGGTGAGGCAAAGGGAAGAGCACCTACATGCCACAGAAAGGTTGCTGAGTGTCATGTTAGTTTAGAAACTAATGAAACTCATGATCAGAATTGTGACCTTTGGCCACTGATTGGAGTCTACAAATCCATTTGGACTCCATTTGGCGCAGTGTAAGTTCCCTGTTACCACCTGGGTTTTTCGGTGGCACATGATCAATGCCACAGAACTTGAATCCAAAACAGAGTTGCCCATGTGTACATTTTGATAGTGTTCTGTGATGGGGTATCTAATGTCGTAATTAATGAGTGGGCGGTGGTGTTCCTGTATCCTTTTCTTAAGGTTACCTGCTGTGCTTCCTACATAAATCATTCCACATGGACATTCCAGGATGTACACTACATATTTAGTGTTACAGTTAAGGAAGTGTTTGATCGTATATGTGTTGGTGGTGTTGTAACAAAAGTCCTTCTGTTTGTTAATGCCATATGGGCAGACATTACAGGTTGTACAAGTAAAAAACCCTTGAGGTGCAGGGGTAACCATGTGTCAGGGGGCTTAGTGGTGACATAACTAGGGCAGAGTGTCCTCCTCAATGTTCGTCCGATTCTATACACAAGCAAGGGATTCTGGCTGATGAATGGCCGTGATTTGGGAATATCCCAAAGTAGGTGCCAGTGTTTTTTAATGCTCCAACAAGAATGATTAAAATGGGTGGGGTCCTTCAATAGTTACAGTGGGAAATGTTATGAACCAATGTAATCTTTTTTTTTAGGTCACATGGGACCTGAGCACTCTGCACTCACGATGCAGGCACCGGACACGACTTTGCGAAAATATATTTACAAAGAATATAAGTTTATTTTAAGTACAAATATATTCTTTTTATGAATATCTTAGATAATCTCTAGCCCTAATATTTATATTAAAGACACATACATATCAATTTTTTTGCGGGAGTCGTGCACCCACGTGACAATCTGATACACTTCGTCATACACTAGTATAACCTTTCATCACTCACTGTAAGTACCATATTTGAAACCATTGACACACCAATACCAGTTACTACATACCCAGTCACTGATTCCTAAGTCTACACACACAATTACCCATTCAACAACAGAATCATTTATACATTCAGTTACTAATTTATAGAACACTATCAAATGCACTGATACACATATATAGACATTGACACATCAGCAGTCATTTTAGTCGGTTATGCAGTCATCCTACTCACTCATGAAAAAATTTGATCACACTTACATTTACTCACTTACACAATTATACACACAACACGTCATTTATTCAAACACATAGTAACTCATAGTTATTATGTTAAAAAAAATCACCATTGCAATTATACACTCATTCATATAGTTACTCTCACAATCACTGACTCATACATATACTTATTTATATACACCAACTCTCACATACAATGTCTTTTATTTTTTTACTTTGTTGAAGATGTACAACTAAAACATATATTCGCTCCCCAACACACAAATAAATACACTCAGTAACCAAAACAACTGTTTCCACGTGCACTCTTAAACCTATACGCCTAGTCAATCAACCATTCACACATCTATGCATAGAGCTACACACACCCCATCCAACCACACACAAACTCAGTGTCCCATACAAATACTCACCCAACTAATCAATAACTAATATACACACTCATGTAGTTAGTGACCAACTGATGCAGTATGTTATACAACAACAGAGACAGTGATGCACACATTCACATATTTTAGTTACTAATCCATGTATTACGTGAGACACATTTAATTACTCACTTAACCCCTTGCATGCTGATGACAGAACGGTTCCGTCATCAGCTACGGGTGAGCTGTGCTGATGACGGAACCGTTCCGTCATGACTCCGCCCGCGCAAGGCGGAGTCAGCATGGGCGGGGAATTCCCGCCGCACGCAAGGGGTTAAACAGACAGTCAGACAGCTACTAAATCCTCCATCCATACAGTTATATATCCACTCAATCTTCAATACAGATTGGTATAAATATAATACATATTTAAATTTCAAACTAAACCACATTCACTGGATGATGTCATTAGTGATGTCATTATATATGTTATCAGTGATGTCATCAGTGATGTCACTGACCATATCATGAATGATGTAATATGTGACATCATCAGAAGTGCATTGCGGGCGCATGAGTTATAGTTAGCAGAACTAACTATGACGGAGGAATTTCTATAGTTTTGTATGAGTGAAATGTCCAGCTAACTATAACACCCCTGAAACCTATGTTTATTAAAATAAATATATATATGTCCTCCAACTTTCCCCCACATCCAGTATGTACACAACAGATGGCTCACTGAATCTTTTTTTTTCTGAAAACCAGCATTAACTCTCCAAATTCATTCTCGGCCTGACGCATTTCGGAGCAGACTGGTCCTTACTCATAGGCAGCATTGAAAAGTCCACAGTGCTTAATTAGTTGTTCTTCAATGGGCCTCCCAGGTGAGTAGATTTTCAGTGCATGCTGGAACTTACAATATGTGTTAGCACAGTTCCTTTCCTCCAGTGGTTCCTGTGTTATTTCAATGAATTTCAATGAATATTCCAGTGGGCCTCAGAATAAAATGTGTTTTTTTATTTATAAATCTGTTTTGTTGCCTGTGGGCTTAGCATGCTTCCAAACCCCTGCAGCCCCACATGGCATTTCAGTGGTGATGCAGTCCTCCAGGGCTGGCATGCAGTGTTTTATGTTCTCCAACTGGATGTTTGTGCAACTGCACTTACCGTCTTACTGAGAGAGGTGTGATTCGTATTATTATGACCAGTATGAGCTTACATTTCCAACCTGGGGCCTTCAACGAAAGTGACAATGTTTGATCATATAGTGACTATGAGCTTTGTGCAAAACGTAAAATTAAAACCTAATAATCCTAAAATATCTAAATATGTTCAGAAAGTGACAGTGCTAATTTGTAAAACAGTCTCAAACTATGTGTCCACAGCTCTTCGTCACTGTTCAAGCCCCACGGCGTTCAAGTTCTCATTTCAATGATGAACCTTGATTCGAGTCGTCTAAGTGCTCTGATTCTGTCTTCTCCTCTCACTAATTTTGCCACCTGATTCACACAAAAGAAGCATAGGAGGCTGCTGTCACTTCAGCAGCATAAACAGAAAAAGTTTGCTTGGGATCAGAGAGACTATGAGTCAAGTCGAGTTTTAACATTTGCAAACAAATTCGACATTCCAAGAAAGGTGCTGCAAGAAACAAGAAACCAAAATCTGTTAAGTACAAGAGATACAGCTGTACATTTTCATCTGGAGTATCAAGTTATTAAGGAGTATTAGAAAAAATTCACCCAAAGACCGCGTCCGCCAGACCGAGGAGGATAAATTAAGAAGAGGGGAAAAAAGTAATAAAACAGTCAGCCCAGCAGCAGATAACCAGGAGCAATTAAGGAGGATGTCGCAATGAAACTGGAAAATATCACTATCATAAATCTATCAGACAACGCTATCAACAACGAAATTCTCATTGTTGCAAATGGGTCTCACTTTTTGCCCAACATCAGGATTGGTATATACACAGACATGTGTGGACTAGTATCACTCCATTAGAAATTTTTAATTGAAAAAAATCCACATGTCGCATCCCAAACAAAGGGCAATGGGGCCAACTAATACAGCGAAACTCACTGATATTTTAACAGGCAAAAAAAGTTGGAAATCTAAGCCATAAGGGCATAATAATAGTGTAGGATTTACACCTCTCTATGGGATCTATAGTCTATTTAGAGCAACAATGTTATATTAGTACTACATCATTGCAGACGGGCTGTAACTAATCATATTATGTACTTCTGGTATTTATTTGATGTATATAGACATTTATTTATCATTTTGTTGGTACATAACCTTATGTTTTGATGGTGCAAGTGTGAGCATAGTCTGGTTCGGAATGGATGTGAGAGAGGAAAAGAGAAAAAATATTTTTCCCAGGAATATTTAATTTGGTCTTATACAAATGCATGGTTATCGGTGTGTTATTTATGAAGTATTCATGGAAATGCACATTTTAATTTATTTTTGGAAACTTGTAGTTAGTATCTTAAGGCCCAATCTATGGTTTAAGTGACATTTATGATTAAAGGCAAATATATTACATGTATTTGAAAAACATTACAAAATGGTTGCCTTATTAACATTTGTTTGTTTGAGAGGTGTCAGAGGCCCATCGTCTGTTTCCATATCACTCCTGCATTTCAAGTAGAGAATGTTAAATGGACACAGACATTGACAAAGGGCAGGGGGATAAAATGCGTCTGCCAGTTTGTTGTTGTGAGTTCAATGTAATAAAGATGTATTAGCAATCGCACTCGAGTGTGCAACACTCCAGTGTGGAGAGAAACCTGAAAACCAACAGTAGGTTTTTCATGTTTATGAATTGTTGTTTATATATTTCGTAAGGTGGTGGATCTCACACACTGAGAACGGCTTGGAAAAGCTGTAACGCATCAGTGAGCTGGAACTGGCTGCTATATGAAAAAAGAAAAAGAAAATCCACACACACTTATCAGAGTGATTGCTGTTCTTTGGTTTGACGATGTTTGAAAGAATATGTAGGTTGGAGCCGCACATGCAGTGGAGCACCCGCACGAAGATTGACTAAATGGTTTTTGTGACATATAGGAGCTTTGGAATTTGAACGGTTCCCACAGCCGCTGTTCACAGAACATGGGAGAGGTCTGAGCAGTGAGCACCAGGAGAGGCGAGCCTGCATAGTCCACCTGATATTGGGAGTCTCCCAGTGACCAGCTTGACAAAAAAGAATGATATAGTGCATCAATGGATTCCAATGATGGTGACTTGGCAAGGCTGGAAGCGACCAAACAGGTGTTCGATTAATGCTGTTAGCTCAGGCCAGGGATGAAGTATGAGAAGCGTTACCCCGGGTACTGTGACAATACGGCAACAATTGTTCCTGGTTGAAAAACTGACAAGAACTGAGATTATTAATTGGTGGGAATTAACACCACTTTCCCGTTACAATGAAGTTAATCGGGTTTCAACCAGATTTAAGATTTTTACAGTTTCCACGTATGAGACACCACATCCAGGATTGCTGGAAGATTGGTCTAATTTTACTACTAAACTCAGCAGAGGCATGTTGGAAATCTTAGTTAAGTAGGCTGAATTGTATTTACGAAGGATTGGGGATGAACTTAATAACTTGAAAGGAGAATTTAGACACCAGGAAGATCACCATACAGAGCAGCATTGGTATACAAAAATGACACCAAGAAGAAAATCTGAGGAAGAGATCAATTTAAAAAGGAGCAAAAATCCCAATGTGACAAGTGTGATTATTCAGAGGGAAGAATACTGACTTTCTAGAGAAAATATGATGTCTTTCACAAAGAAATGCAACAGGAGGATATCTTGAAGAAACAAGACAATATGTCCACAGCCTCCAGCTCTGATGTGATTGCGGATAATAAGGATGCATACGAACAAGTGCGGAGAGTAGAGATGTCAGGTTTTTACAACGGGTACTGACTACTTCAACAGGTGAACAAACCAATCACTCTCCTTTGAGAATGAAAAGAAAGGGAAACGGAAGAGGAAAAGGTGCTGCAGAGGCACAGGGTCAGAAAAGTAGGGGTAGAGACAGCTTTGACAGAATGGACAACAACAAGAACTAGCCCCCAAAGTAACTGTTATGAAACTCTCCAAACTTGAACTTTCTAATGATGAAGTGTCCCTGTTGGAAGTAGGCTTGTCATTTTGCCCAAATTCTGGTTACAATTATGCACAAACACGCATTGATTTATATTTGTTTATACAAAAGATGAAGCTTAAAAAGGTGCATAAGCTTTCTAAATATAAATGTAACTGGCAGCAACCTGTGGCCCGCAGTGTGATTTTCAGATTGGGGATATGGAATGTTTATTTGCCCTGGAATCCTTATACAGAGATAGCGAATGTGGTAATTATAATGTGGAAATAGATCAGGTACTGGGGGATCTAGGGATAGACTGGGAGACTCCTAGCAGTAGTGGTTTCACACCATAATGAAATTAATTCCCACCCTACCACATGATATTTTGAATGTTTTCCATGAGATCATGATCAGGGAACTAACCAAGATCAAGGAGAAGAGTGGAAATTTCACAAACACAAAGAGATGCCTTCGTGTCCTTGAAGAATGTTAAATCTATAGTAATTAATCCCTCAGATAAAGGGGGGAATATTGTAAAGAAAGAAAAGTATTAAGACAGTTATCTCAGGATGACTGTTACGAGGTGAAAACAGTAGACGTTTATAAAATATTTATGCAACAATATGAGAAAAAACCTAGTGGATTGGCGTGATGGGGGATTCTAGATTTTGATGAGTACATTTTCCTGATATCAAACTACTCCAAACTGCCATTGTTTTACATACTACCTAAAATACATAGAAACTGCATCAAGTCCCCAGGGAGACCGATAGTCTGCTCTAGTGGGAGCTTCCTTGAAAATACAGTGATTTATATAGATTCCTTTCTTTTCTTATGTGTAGCAGCCTTTCACTCATACTGTAGAGATAGTGGAGATTTTTGGTCCAAGATTTCAGATATTGAATGGTAGGAGTCATATCTTGTGATCACAATCAATGTGGTGTTGCTTTATACCTGCATAGACCACAATTTTGGGGTTGAAGCATAAGAAAGTGGTCAGATGTGTCTTTCGAGCATAACAAAATGCTACTGAGTATGATTACGTTTTGTCTGCAAGAAAACATCTTTGTGACTGGACCTTTGATAGACAGAAGGTTAGGACTGCTATGGGCACCTGCTTCACCTCCAGCTTAGTGTATCTTGTGATGGGCTGGTGGGAGGAGCAGGTGGCCTTGGGGGAAGACAATCAGGGATATTTACCCCATATTTTGATTTGGTACCTTTATATTGATGATTTGTTTATTTTGTGGAGAGATCCTAAAAAAAAAAAGCTTTTGACTATGTAGCAAAATTGAATGATAACTAATATAATCTTACATTTATAGCCACTATTAGTTCACAGGAAAATACTTTCTTGGATGTACTATTATAAATATAAAGAGGGAAGATATACAATCAACTCTGCACAGAAAGTTAACAGCAGGAAACAGTACATTACATTTTAAGAGCCAACATCCCAAAAATCTAATTGAAAGTATTCCATTTGTCAAGACTTTAAGGTTAAAGAGAATTTGTAGCAGCTAAGAAAAGTTTGAGAAGCAGGCCTCAGAAATAAGAAAGAGGTTTAGAGAGAGGGGATATACACCTAAATTATTGAATGTGGCTAGTAAAAAGGCACAATCTCTGACCAGGGTAAAACTCCTCCATTCCAATGTGGTGAAGCGTAAAGAAGGTGGCAGTATAAGATTCATAACCACCTTTGATTCAGCCTCGGTAAGGGCAAGAAATGTTTTACTCGGGCATTGGTCCATCCTCAAAAATGATGGGATGATTGGTCCGAATTGCAAGCTAATCCAGCTTTCCCCGATAGAAAGGGTAAATACCTGGCAGATGAATTGACCCATAGTTATCATGTCAAACCCCAGAGAACAGATACATGGTTGACCATACCAAAAAGATTTTATAGGTGTAGTCATTGTAAAGCATGTAGGTCTATTCAAAATACCCTTGAATATTTTACTGTCAGTGGGTACAAGAGGAGAATCATTCGTTTTTACAACTGTGGATCAGAAGATTGCATATATGTATTGATGTGCCGTTGTCAGCTTACATATGTGGGTAGTGCAATTTCCCCACTGTTTGAGAGGAATCTCAAACATCAAAGTGAGATCAAAAATATGGATTTCTCGTACCCTTTAGAAAGGCATTTTATGATCACCACAAAAGTGTTGTCTCTCTACTGAGATATTTTGAAGTAAATAGGGTGGTGGCTAGCTTGAGAGGTAGAGATAGAGTACAACAGCTGAGATGCCGGAATCCAGATACATTCTCGACTTGCAAACCAAAACCCCAACAGGACTCAATAGGGATGAAGAGATGGAGGTGCATGTAGAATAAATGGGAAAGGGTTGGCCTGGTAATTTGTATAAGATCAGAATAGGAGGTGGAAGATTTTGGCCGAGCCTATAAAGAGAAAATACAGAAGAATAGGAGAAAAACAGCATCAATAACATCGTCTGTGGGAAAAATGAAAGAGGGATATATTCAGAGAAAAAGGAAATGGTATTTCCTGGTGCACATTAACTCATTTGTAGAAATACTTTGTAAGATATGGGTACTGGCCCAAGATGTTTGCCTGGAGTACACTCTATATTATGGCATTAGGAGCAAGACAGAAAAATATAGTGATTTCACCGTAAAAGTCTTATCATCAATATGCATAATTTGAGACAGAGCCATGAATGAGTTTAATGATGAATGGAATTGATGGGATTTTATAATATAATATAATATAATATATAATGTGAATTGAATATTTAACATTGTTATTTATTTATCTATTTATATTGTGAACCCATTATGCTCAATGCTAATACATTTTTTATTCATGTTTTAATTGACTCTGCTTATATTATATATATATGTGATTGTTGTTTTTAACATTTATAAACAATTGATAAATTGCCTTATCTATTGTGAACATTTGGTTTCCTGAGGTGGAGTAACAAGAAAACCAATCATATGTTTTTCATAGTTATGAAGTGTTGTTTATTGATTTTGTGAGGTGATGGGGCTCACACACTTTGAGAAAGGCTTGGAAAAGTTAAAATGCGCCAGGGAGCTAGAACTGACTGCTATATGACAACATTTAACAAATTCACACACTTACTGGAGTGCCCACAGTTCTTTGGTTCACCAAAGTTTGAAAGAATATATATATATGATGCACCGCGTCAATATGCACGCTCGTTTTTCTCCCAAATCCCGGAAAGAAATATGCAGCACTCACGGGGTTAGTTGCAGTAGTGGCAGTTTATTACACAGACGCGTTTCGGTAGATTACCTTCGTCAGTGTGTATTTACATCGTGTGTGCCACAAAACGCCACTTATTAAAAAAAAAACATTCAGTGAAATGAAAAGAGGACTGGCGCCCTTGTGTAATTCAAAGCTTGCCCCATCTTTAAAGAGCCAAAATTATGACCAAAGAAGCATGCCTGCATTTGTAAACAATGTGTGTGAACAAAGCTCTATAAAAGACATTTTGCATACGATCCTATTGCAAAAGACTAACAAGATGGCATGTATCCAACGTTTAACGATCTTGCTGTGGATCGGCTCAGGCAACCTATAATGCCGGTTGCTGGCAAATTCCCACATTTCCTGAATTGAGCCGTGTATCGGCAACAGTGTATGTATTCTTTCACATTAATATCAATAACAAAAATAATTAAAATAACAGACACAAAACATAGCTGGACTTAATAACTCTACACAGTATTAGGTGATTCGTAATGACTACAGTGATTCATTAACCTAAGTGAACAGTTAATTCTTCCCCTGAATTCAGCTTGTTAGGGGATTTGGTTTGCAAGTCTATTATGTGACGAGATTCAAGTCTCCTAAGTCTCAAAACTCTGTCACCTCCTCTGACATTGTTGGGTATACAATCGATGCTAAAATATCGTAACAGATCCCTGTTACCCCCATGTTTGATGGCAAAGTGCCGTGCTACTGGGTAATTCAGATCTTTCTTACCAATGGCCCGCATGTGTTCTAACACTCTGATTTTAACACTGTGAATGGTGCTCCCTATGTAGTGAAGCCCACAGGGGCAAATCAAACAATAAACAGCGTAAGTGGTAAGGCAGGTCATGAACTTAGTTATTCTTTTGTCAAATGCCAATCCTTTGATGCGCTAAGAGAGAACCCTCCTACTGAAGGCACAAGCCTTGCACTTTCCGCAAGGATAGAATCCTCTCATGTCGCTCAAAGTTCCTTGTCTAGGAGAGGGATTGTCCAGATGACTATGTATGGGACTATCTCTCAGAGAGCGGGCTTTACGAAAAGTTATTAAAGGACCCGCAGTAATGTCTGATCCAATGATGTTATCTGTCCTCAGAATGTGCCAATTTTTCTTCATTGTAGATCTTAACAGATTGGCGTCTTCCGAGTAAGTTGTAATCATTCTGAATTGTTTAGTCTCATTTCTAGGTTTAACTGATTTCAGTAGTTCTTGTCTGGATCTGGATTTAGACCTTTGCAAAGCACTTTGTAGCAATTCAGCATCGTAACCCCTAGCCAGGAATCTATCAATACTTTCACTTGCTGCCAAGTTAAAATCACTTTCTCTAGAGATGTTTTGTTTGAGCCTAAGAAATTCCCCGTAGGGGATACTGTTCACTAGTTTCTTGGGATGACCGTTTGACGCATGAAGTGTGCTGTTACCAGCGGTCGGTTTTCTGAAAAGTGCTGTGATAATCTTGCCCTCAATTATCTCCACCTTGAGATCTAAATAGTTCGCTGCCACCGAACTAATCTCCCCACTGAAGTGTAGATTCAAGGTGTTATCATTTAGATGATGTATATATTCTGCGGCCTCACTCTCACTGCCATTCCATATTAGGAACAGGTTGTCTATATACCTGCTCCAAGACAAATTTTTTCCGTCCAGTTTTCATTGGCAGGAGACCAAGCCACCTGCTCCTCCCACCAGCCAACGAACAAGTTCGCGTAGCTGGGGGCAAAGCAGGTGCCCATCGCGGTCCCCGAGGTTTGTCTGAACAGTTCTCCCTGGAAAACAAAAATGTTATTAAACAAACAAAACTAAATAAATTCCAAAAGCATTGTGTTATGGATGGCAAATTTTAACGGCCTTTTCTTCAAAAATACTCGATGGCATGGAGACCCTGTCGGTGATCAATACTTGTGTAGAGGCTAGTGATATCCAATGCCATTAAACAATAAGATGGTTGCCAGGCTACAGATTCAATGTGATTTATGAAGTCCGTTGTGTCTTTAATATAAGACTTCAGTTTTAGCACAGCTTCAAATAGATAGTGATCTAGAAATGTTGATACATTTTCAGTCAGGCTCCCCATTGAGGAGACTATCGGTCTCCCTGGTGGTCTAAGCCGATCCTTATGTACGTTAGGCAGGTGATAAAGGGTCGGCAAAGTGGGATTCGTAATACGAAGGAATAAATGTTCATCACTGTCCAGCATCCGTTTTTCAAACCATTTATTGATAAGCACAGTGAATTCTTGGATGCTATCTTGATAAGCCTTGCTAGTTGTTATTTCATAGCATTCACTGTTTCTTAGCTGTCGATAAGCTTCATCTGTGTATTGTTCGCGGGACATGATCAAAATATTACCTCCTTTATCAGATGGTTTAAATATCACAGAATCGTCCTTCTCTAGATGATCGCATTTTGTTGTGGTTTCGTCAAATTATTGGATTTGTTGGAACGGGTAGGGTTTGCCCTGAATTTCTAAAATGTTCCTTCATTACTGCCTCACTAAAAGTGTCAATACTAGCATCAAATGGCATTTGTGGGAGGAACTGAGATGGTGGCTTAAAACCACTAATCGGTGCTTGTTGTTCCACAACTATCTGTCTAACTCATTGGTTTAGGCTTATTGAAGTGTTTAGATCTTTCTCTTGTCGTAAACCCTCAAGAACTTCAAAAGTTGTCAGTTCATTGACTGTTAGGAGATCGGTATCATTTCCTTGTGTCTTCATAAATCTAGCTTCTTTAGCAGTTGGTTTCAGGTTAAAAAATGTATGAAGTTTGAGTTTACGTGTAAATTTGAATAAGTCTATCCTGGTCTGTGTATATTCCATCTTGTTTTGAGGGCAAAAACTTAATCCAAGTTTCAGTACAGATTCCTCAGTGTCATTCAGGATCTTAGGTGAGAGGTTGATAATAGTTAATTGCTCATCGCCATCTAGCATCGTCCTCCCTTCTTGCTGCGAGTGACCCTGCTGGGCAAGTTAGTTTTTGCCCTTACTCTTCCCGCGTTGGATACATGCCATCTTGTTAGTCTTTTGCAATAAGATCGTATGCAAAATGTCTTTTATAGAGCTTTGTTCACACACATTGTTTACAAATGCAGGCATGTTTCGTTGGTCGTAATTTTGACTCTTTAAAGATGGCGCGTGTTTTGAATTACACAGGGGCGCCAGTCCTCTTTTCATTTCACTGAATGTTCGTTTTTGAATAAATGGCGTTTTTTGGCACACACGATGTAAATACACACTGACGAAGGTAATCTACTGAAACGCGTCTGTGTAATAAACCGCCACTACGGCAACCAACCCCGTGTGTGCTGCATATTTCTTTCCGGGATTTGGGAGAAAACCGAGCGTGTATATATATATATATATATATATATATATATATATATATGTATATATATCCACAATATTTCCCCACACAGAAAGAAACTGAGCCGCACACGGGACTTCGTCTTAGCCGTTTTAATTGATGGAACACAACAGGAATGGACTTAATTCTGACGTGTTTCGTTTCCCCACGGAAACTTTTTCAAAGATGAGTCCTGCACCAAGAAACACGCCGTATGTTTCACAGCCCGATTTTTTAACCTTTATTTCACTTCCTCCGATGGTACCTTTTTATGGAATCACTTACTTTCAATAATGCATTGTGGGGCCTGTGGTTCAGATGGCTGTTCATATTTATAACCCTCCAGTGGGCGGTGTATTTGATATCCTGTTGTTATGCAGTTTGTTGTAAACACAATTATCAATCATTGCCGGCAAGAAGTTCCCCCATGTCAGCCTACTTTCAAAGCTGACTCAGGGCCAATACCGAGGTCCAGTCCTCGGCGGCACCTCTCTCCTCCATCGTTTTACCGATTCCATCACCTTGGTTCAAGTTTGGAGAGTGTTGGCCCTCTTCATGGTGGTGCGTCGCTCTTCGGCGGAACCAAGCCGATATACATGTCCACAATATCTCCCCACACGTAAAGAAACTGAGCCGCACACGGGACTTCGTCTTAGCCGTTTTAATTGATGGAAAACAACAGGAATGAACTTAATTATGAAGTGTTTCGTTTCCCCATGGAAACTTTTTCAAAGATGAGTCCTGCACCAAGAAACACGCCGTATGTTTCACAACCCGATGTTTTAACCTTTATTTCACTTCCTCCGATGGCACCTTTTTATGGAATCGCTTCCTTTCAATACTGCATTGTGGGGCCTGTGGTTCGGACAGCTGTTCATATTTATAACCCTCCAGTGGGCGGTGTATTTGATATCCTGTTGTTATGCAGTTCGTTGTAAACACAATTATGCATCATTGGCGGCAAGAAGTTCCCCCATGTCAGCCTACTTTCAAAGCTGACTCGGGGCCAATACCGAGGTCCAATCCTCGGCGGCACCTCTCTCCTCGTTCGTGTTACCGATTCCATAACCTTGGTTCGAGTTTGGAGAGTGTTGGCGCTCTTCAGGTGGTGCGTCGCTCTTCGGCGGAACCAAGCCAATATACATGTCACCAATATCTCTCCACACGGAAAGAAACTGAGCCGCACACGGGACTTCGTCTTAGCCGTTTTAATTGAAAACAACAGGAATGGACTTAATTCTGACACGTTTCATTTCCCCATTGAAACTTTTTCAAAGATGAGTCCTGCACCAAGAAACGCGGTCGCCAGTAGGTAGTAGGTAGTTATAGTTAGGACCTAGTTTCCATAGGAAATCCACAACATTCGATTTGGAAACACTTCAGCGCCGATGGACGAACCTTGGTGAATTTCTCCAAGAAAATGGCTTGCTCCGTTCCGCTCCTTCCCTAAAAGTTTGGGGTTGATTCGTCAAGCGGGGGCCGAGAAAAAAGGGGGGTCCCAAAACGTGTTTTCCGTATGTAATTTTCCATAGGGACCTTTAGCCAGGGCTACAGCCCGAACGGCTGAACGGAATTACACAACATTTGGCAGAGAGGTAGAGTTCGGTTCCCAGATTGTGCTGTTTTTAAATGGTGTAAATCCGATCAGTAGTTTCTGAGAAAATTGCAAGTAAACTCATAGCAATATCTAGAGACAGAGTTCAGCACGCGTACGGAAATCCGTTCAATTATGAGCGCAAGCTGCATGCTGATTGGCTGTCAACTGTCTGTCAACACTCAAAACCAGGAAGAGTTGGCAGCCATCTTGTGCCTCGGTAGAACCGAGTCATAAGAGAACAGTAAAACAAAGTTGAGAAGTAAGGGAAGGGGGCAGGCTAGAAACATTCTGACCCTCTATGCTTGCTCAGGGGGTCGTACATGGATGTTTAGGCTCTATTTTTATTTTTTATTTTTTTAAAGAAAAATCACGGCATATGCGTACAGAAATCTGTGCAATTACGAGCACGAGCTGCATGCTGATTGGCTGTCAACTGTCTGTCAGCACTCCAAACCAGGAAGTGTTGGCAGCCATCTTGTTCGTCGCTAGAACCGAGTCACAAGAAAACAGTAAAACAAAGTTGAGAAATAAGGAAAGGGGGCAGGGTAGAAACATTCTGACCTTATAGGCTTGCTCAGGGGGTCGTATATGGATGTTTAGGGTATATGTATATATATAGATACTTTTTTTTTTTTATCGCGGCGTACTTGTCCGGAAATCCGTACAATTACGAGCACGAGCTGCATGCTGATTGGTTGTAAACTGTCTGTCAGCACTCCAAACCAGGAAGTGTTGGCAGCCATCATTTATTTTGAAGTATGCAGGGGTCACGGGTCTCCTACATTCTTCGGGGACCGCCAACTTCCTGGGGCAGTAATATTTAAAATAGGGGGTCCGTGATGGCACGGATTTCCCAGCTCCTGGGGCTTCCACTTCTCTGGACTTTTTAATGTTGAGAGGGGGTTGCGCGGTCTCCTTACTAGAACCCTTGATGGCCCTGCGGACCATCATTTCCCAGGGCCGGCTATTGCAGTGTCTCGGGGTGCCTATCCCCGGGACACTGCTGTTTGCTATGGTACGGCGGGAGCGCCGCAGCTCCCACTTTAGCACAGGAAACCGGTTTACTATTTGAAAGAGAGAGCACATTAATCTGCTGTGTCTTTCAAGTAGTAAAGCAGATTGCTTTTCATTAGAGAGAGCAGCATGTAAGCTGTTCTCTCTGAGAAAGCAATGCCGGCTCTCGAAGGATCCGGGGAGCCGGCTGGGAGCGTGGGGGCATTGGCGTTCTCTTCATGGTCCCCAATGTTATTTTTTGAGTCCCGGGGGATGGGGTCCCTTTGCAGCTCCTTAAACATTTGTTCATATAACTTTTGCAAAATCTTTTTTTTGTGTTGGGGAACAGAGTATTACTCCAGTGACTTTGTCATCCATGTATCTTTTTTACTTTTTCTTTATTTGAATTCTGCTTTATTTACAGTATGTTTCTACCTTTCTTCACAATGAGTTCCACAGAGTAGCGTTCGTTGCCCTGTTCTTAGCCTTTTTGTTCTTTTGGTGACTTACCAGTTTGTGTTCAAGATTCGGTGACCATTTTGTGTTGCTTTCCTTTGTGTATCTTTTATGCAGCCTTTTTTTGTGTATGTTCTTTTGTATCTAACTTTAGTTATTCAGTGCTTCTTCCAGTGTTCTAAATATAGGAGTACATCTGTAGACATGTAGTTTACTCCTTTCCTTTGCCTCCCTCAACCCTAATTGAGAACGTAATGGGGTGAGTCAAACTAAGGCAGTGCTGTTGTCATTGTTTTAAGTTTGCAACACAGTAGGTAGTATAAATAAATAAATAAAGCACTTGACACAATGCAGAGTGACACTGTATTTATTGTATTTCATTTTAGAATATTTTGAAAAAAATATACACTCATGTACAAAATATTGTTGGTTTAATTGTAAGATATTTCATATGAATCACCACATATGCTGATATTACAGAGAAGATAAAATTAAGTGTTTATGTTTTTGTACAAGGACCTACAACATAAGAAATTCAGTATGGAAAATCAACAAAAGTTGAAAGACGGTTTCGACATTAGTAACAGTGCCATAGAAGCGCTAAACATAATTTTTATATGTAGGGAGAATGAAGAGGAAGATATAAATGCTGTAGATATCAGCTGTGATTTTCTAATTTAAACTTTAGGTACTGATTTTGTGGAAGCATTAGATGACATCGAGTATGATCATATGAATTTGTGTAATCAAGAAATTGAAGTAAATCATCCCAAGCATAGTCAACAGAGCTTAGTGTAAGGAACTATGTAGGAGTTTCTAAGTTCCTTAGCATACATTTTAGTTCTCCATGATGATGGTACCAGTACTCATTACTACAACGCTGACATGCCATGAGAATAATGAGGTGAGATTCCAAAATATTATCTTTCTGCTTTACTTTATGCATACATTTGTTTGCTGAAACATTTTGCAGATGGTCACCTGTTTTCAATATATTGTTTTCTGCATAAGAAGTCCAGACAAATGACTCTCAAGCAAAAGATGGAACAAATATGGAATACATTGTTGAAATCTTGGATTTTCTGCATATAATTTTAATGTCCGGTATTCAGATGCAGGAATCTGCACAGGTCGGTCATCATATCGTCATCTTTTTCGTGTGGGAAGGAACTGAGGGAAAGAACGATCTTCCAAGCTTTTTTCGCATACAGTAATGGGACTTCCCTTTGCTTCTTTCATTTGGAATACCTCTATAGTATTCCCCATCACTTCTTTAGAATGAAGTGGATGAATACTCTAATGTTCGTGGATTTCTTCAGTTATGGAAACATCCAGTTTTTCAATTTGTCCAGATGGGAAGTCAGTATCATCTACAGTTATTTATTCTTTTCTCACATACACATTTTTGTAATATTTTCTTTTTATAGCTTATAGCAGATAGAAAAAAACGTTGCCTTTTTCACTTTCCTAATATCTACTAATTCTTGCCATATTTTCTTACTCCTAGTAGGAACACCATTGACAAGAATAACTAAATGTTCATCCTGTACATTTTCTACAACAATTGTTTGTGTTTTAATTAAATCAAGATTGTAATGAATGTTTTCTGTAGTGCTAGCGATCTTGGTATCTAGTTGTGAACTGCACTGAGCGGAGAATTGATTGAATGCACTTCTAAGCACACATAGTGAAGAGAAATTTACATTGAAAGCTGAATTAAAGTTGTGAACTGCACTGTCTGTAATGTAGAGCAAAGGTACTAATTGATACAAATATTGATGAATGCTATTTTGTACAGTTAACAGAATCTGAGGACAGAGTACAATTGTCTCTACGTTAAGGAAAGCAAGGGTAGATCCAAAAGTGACCTTAATGTAGAAGGAAAGCTGAATTGAAGTTGTGAATCTGGCTGTCCGCAGTGTACATTTAATGTTGGACTGTATAATCTGTAATCACGATTGAAATGAAAGATAGAACATGTATGGAATGCGTTGTCAAAATATGTATGTTTCAGGGACACAATAGTTCAAATTTCGACCTGTGTTGTCTGTAGTGTAGACTGTCATTCAGTGTTCTTTATGATTAGCCAGATGAATTTTGTTATTGTACTAAACCTATAACTGATATAAAAGAAGTTCATGAAATTCAAGAATAATTGATAACCCTAGCCAAGTAAGGTAGCAAGTGTGCAAATTTTTAACTGCGTTTGAGTGAGGTAGTAGCTACATCAAAAAGGCTTGATAAAGGGCCTTGAGTGAGCGGAGAATTGATTGAAAGCACTTCTCAGGACACATAGTGAAGAGAAATTTACATTGAAAGCTGAATTGAAGTTGTGAACCCCGCTGTCTGTAATGTAGATCGAAGGTACTAATTGATACAAATATTGATGAAAGCTATCTTGTACAGTTAACAGAACCTGAGGACAGAGTACAATTGTCTCTAGGTTAAGGAAAGCAATGGTAGATCCAATGGTGTCTTTAATGTAGAAGGAAAGGTGAATTGAAGTTGTGAATCTGGCTGTCCGCAGTGTACATTTAATGGTGGAGTGTATCATCTGTAATCACAATTGAAATGAAAGATAGAACATGTATGGAATGCATTGTCAAAATATGTATGTTTCAGGGACATAATAGTTCAAATTGTGACCTGTGTTGTCTGTAGTGTAGACTGTCATTCAGTGTTCTTTTGGCTTGTAAGACAAATTTTGTTATTGTACTAAACCTATAACTGATATAAAACAAGTTCATGAAATTCAAGAATAATTGATAACCTTAGCCAAGTAAGGTAGCCAGTGTGCACTTGTTTAACTGCGTTTGGGCGAGGTAGTAGCTACATCAAAAATGCTCGATAAAGGGCCTCGAGTCTGAATCAGAATATGAAATTAAAGAATAGTTGATAACCACAGCGAAGAAAGGCCGCAAGTAGGTTTGTGTATGTGTGGATGATATGTTGATTGAGTGGAAGATGAATAAGTTGAATAATAAGAAATGCTGAAGATGTGCAAGCTACCCATTTCCTTCTAAGGGAAGTTGGTGTTTGGTTTTCCAGTCCATTACACCGACAGGGTGTCGGATTCTGCAGTGGGAGCCTGAGAAATGGGTACCACATTTAAGGAGGCAAGCTAGTGCAGAAAGTACACACACTGTGCGGTAGAAAGGACGCAAGAAAGGACGCAAGTGTGCAAATTACCCACTGCTATTCATGGGTAGTTGTTAACAAGAAGGGTCAATGAAGGGCCTGTAGTTTGAATTTCAATTTCAAGAAGAAAAATTGATAACGCTAGCGAAGAAAGGCTGCAAATGTGGAAACTTCTACAACAAAAAGGCTTAATAAAGGGCCTTGACTTTGAATCAGAATATGAAATTGAACAATAATTGATAATCCCAGTCAAGAAAGGCAGTAAGTGTTCACTTTTAGTACAATAAATACATAAGTGGATAGTGCTCAAAGCTTTATTATTTTTCAACAATAAATGTATTCTATTAATATCTCATAATTTAACAGACATTCGAATTCAACTTCATCAAATATGTCATTCAGATCAATTTCCTCGTCAGCAGTTTCCGATTTAATTTGTACTAAAATTTCAACATAATTTAAAACTGGGCATGATCTATACGAAAAAGGCTTCGGACAGGGTAGTAGCTACAACAAAAAGGCTCGCTAAAGGGCCTGCACTTTGAATATGAATATGAAATAGAAGAATAGTTGTTAACCATAGCCAAGAAAGGCAGCAAGTAGGTGTGTGTATGTGTAGATGATGATGATGTGTTGATTGAGGGGTAGATGAATAATGTAAAAAATATGAAAGTGTCCAAATTACCTACTACCATTCACGGGTAGTGGTTAGCAAGAAGGCTCAATAAAGGGCCTGTACTTTGAATTACAATAACAAACAGAAGATTTGATAACAATAGACTATACTGTCTCTTTTTTAATATTGTTAGACTTTTAAGCTTTTGTTTATACATGAACGGTAGGAAGTGCGCAAATTACCCACTGCCATTCACGGGTAGTAGTTACCAAGAAGGCTCAATAAAGGGCCTGTAGTTTGAATTTCAATAACAATCAGAAGATTTGATAACCACAGACTATACTGGCTCTTTTTTTATATCGTTAGACTTTAAAGCTTTTGTTTATACATGAACGGCAGGAAGTGCGCAAATTACCCACTGCCATTCATGAGTAATAGTTACCAAGAAGGCTCAATAAAGGGCCTGCACTTTGAATTTGTATTATAAGAAGGACAATTGACAACCCCAGCCAAGAAAGACAGCAAGTGAGCAAATTTCCCACTGCTTTCGTCCGGGGTAGTACGTACAACAAAAAGGCTCGATAAAGGGCCTTAACGTTCAATAAGAATATGAAATTGAGGAATAATTGATAATCCCAGCCAAGAAAGGAAGCAAGTGTGCATCTAAAGCAACGATGTTCTGTGGAGTGTGTGATGATATGTTGTGCAAGCAGCACGGATTGGTAGCAAAATCTTTAAAATCAAGTTTTCTAATAAATATTGGTTGTCCATTCACAGAAGTAAGTTGAAGTATATTTTCAAAAAGTATGATGTATTTTTTTCTAAATAGGTCATCTCATTCAATACGGTGACATGGTGATGATTTGTGGTGCACAGAGTTAGTAATACCTTTGGCGCTGAGCTTGAATGTACCCTGTGATGATGTGTGGTCGGGGTGAGGTACAGTAATTGAAGTAATGTCTTTTGTTGATTGAATTCTGCATGGATTCCATTTAAAAGGGACAGTATGTCTTACTGTGACATAAAAGTGTTCACTCTTGTTTGTGATTATTTATGGTGCGCTGAGTAAGTAGTATCTTTGGCGGTGAGCTTGTATATTCCCTGTGCAGTGTGGATTGAAGGCAGTTGTAAACAGACATAGATAAATGTTTTTTGTCACTTATTTAAACAAAATGTTAAACACATATAGTAGAATTGTGTCTGCATTAAATCAATGAAGGCTGAATTTCCTAGTGTTCAAAGAAAATGTGAGGATATTGTGCAATTGTCTGTGTTTTAAGTAAATCAAGATTGTATTAAATGTTTTCTGTAGTGCTGGCGCTCTTGGTATCTAGTTGTGAACTCTACTGAGTGCAGAATTGATTGTAGGCAGTTCTCATCACACATAGTGAAGAGAAATTTACATGGAAAAGTGAATTGAAGTTGTGAACCCTGCTGTCTGTAATGTAGATCGAAGGTACTAATCGATAGAAACATTGATGAATGGTATTTTGTACAGTTAACAGAATCTTAGGACAGAGTAGAATTGTATCTGCGTTAAGGAAAACAATGTTGAATGTAATGCTGTCCTTAATGTAGAAGGAAAGCTACATGGAAGGTCTGAACGCAGCTGTCTGCAGTGTATATTGAAGGCAGTTGTGGACACAAAGATCGATGAATGCTATTTTGGACAGTTAACGGAATGTGAGGACACAGCATAATTGTCTCTGCCTTAAGGAAAGGAAGGCTGAATGCAATGCTGTCCTTTATGTAGAAGGAAAGGTGAATTCAAGTTGTGAACCCAGCTGTCTGTAGTGTAGATTGAAGTTAGTTGTTCACACAAAGATTGAAGAATGGTATTTAGTTACAGATAACAGAATCTGAGGAGACAGTATAATTGACTCTGCCTTAATGAAAAAAGGCTGAATGCAATGCGGTCCTTAAGGTAGAAGGAAATCTGAATTGAAGTTGTGAATAGAGGTGTCCCCAGTGTAGATTGAAGGCAGTTGTTGACACAAAGATCAATGAATGCTATTTTATCTTAGTTCATAGAGTCTGTAGTGAGGACACAGTATAATTGTCTCTGCATTAAGGAAAGGAAGGCTGAATATAATGTTGTTCTTAATCTAGAAGGAAAACTGATTTGAAGTTGTGAACCCAGCTGTCTGCAGTGTAGATTGAAGGCAGTTTTTGACAGAAAGATCTGTCAATGCAAGTTGTACAAGTTAACAGTATCTGTGGACTCAGTATAATTGTGTCTGTCTTAAGGAAAGTAAAGCTCAATACAATGGTGTCCTTAATGTAGAAGGAAAGCTGAATTCAAGTTGTGAACTCAGCTGTCTGCAGTGTAGATTGAAGGCAGTTGTTGACAAAAAGATCGATAAAAGCTATTTTGTCACTGTTTGCATAACCTGAGGACACAGTATAATTGTCTCTGCCTTAAGGAAAGCAAGGCTGATAACAATGCTGTCCTTAATGTAGAAGGAAAGCTGAATTGAAGTTGTGAACTGAGCTGTCTGTAGTGTAAATTGAAAGCTCTTGTGAGCAGTTATAGATAAATACTATTTGTGACATTCTTTTACAAAATGGGAGACATAAAATCCATTAGTCTCTACCTTAAATAAAGCGAGGCTGTAATCAATGTTATTCTGTATTAGTGGAGCTCTTCGTATGAAGTTTTAATTTTTACTGACCGCAGAATATATTTAAGGTTGTTGTGAGGACAGATATTGAAGATAATTTTAGTTCTAAAGCTGAGTTGAAGTTGTGAACCCTTCTGTCCGCAGTGTAGATTGAAGGCAGTTGTTGACACAAAGGTCGATGAATGCCATTTAATCACAGATAATAGAATCTCAGGATACAGTATAATTGTCTCTGCCTTAAGGAAAGCAAGCAAGAAAACATGTGTACAATGTAGAACGAAAGCTGAATTGAAGTTGTGAACCCAGCAGTCCGCAGTGTACACTGAAGGTAGTTGTTGACAGAAAGATTGGTCAATGCAAGTTGTGACCCCAGCTGTTCGCAGTGTAGATTGAAGGTAGTTGTTGACAGAAAGATCGATTAATGCTATTTTGTCACAGTTAACATAATGTGAGGATACAGTACAATTGTCTCTGCCTTAAGGAAAGCAATGCTGAATACAATGCTGTCCTTAATGTAAAAGGAAAGCTGACTTAAAGTTTTTAACCGAGCTGTCCGCAGTGTAGATTGAAGGCAGTTGTTGAGACAAAGATAGAAGAATGCTATTTAGTCACAGATAACAGAATCTGAGGACACAGTATAATAGTCTCTGCCTTAAGGAAAGCAAGGAAGAATACAATACTGTCCTTAATGTAGAAGGAAAGCTGAATTGAAGTTGTGAACGCAGCTGTCCGCAGTGTAGATTGACGGCAGTTGTTGACACAAAGATCGATGAATGCTATTTAGTCACATATAACAGAATCTGAGGACACTGTATAAATGTCTCTGCCTTAAGTAAAGCAAGGATGGATTCAATGATGTCATTAATGTAGAAGGAAAGCTGAAGTGAAGTTGTGAACACTGATGTCTGCAATGTATATTGAAGGTGCTACTCGACACCAACATTGATGAATGTTATTTTGTACAGTTAACAGAATCTGAGGACATAGTACAATTGTCTGTGCCTTAAATTGAGACTAATATGTCATACTCTGTTTTAAGAGTTTGCAGCATTCTTAAATACACAAAGGCAAGCATTAAGTTTGATACCATGCTTATGTCATCAATAATGAGAAGTTTCATTTTCTTCAAGAGTCTTCACAACAAGCTTCTCCAGATATCTTGTGGTATTGTAATTTGTTGTTATGCTCCATAGGTAGTATAAGTAAATGATGTAATGTAGCATTGATAATGTTAACATTTGGTTATATTTTTAATATAAGGAAGTTATTACAAATATGCAATAAGTAAATGATGATGAATATGGAACTATTCTACAAGAAATAAGAATTGGAGAAATGACTTAACATGTCAAAGAAGTTTTACAGAGACGATGACATTTGTTTCCAAAAGAAAATATTGTTGCTAAGCTTGTAGGTACTTTTAAAATAATTGACAACCCCAGTGAAGAAAAGCAGCAAGTGTGAAAATATCCTACTTTGTTCGGCCGGGGTATTAGCTACAATAAAAAGGTTCAATAAAGGTCCTTGACTTTGAATCAGAAAATGAAATTGAACAATAATTGATAACCCCTAGCCAAGAGAGCCGGTTAGTGTGCAAATTTTCACTGCCTTCGGCCGGAGATGTAGGTACGACAAAAAGCCTTAATAAAGGGCACGAGTTTGTATCAGAATATGAAATTCAGGAACAATTGATAACCCCTAGCCAAAAAAGGCAGTTAGTGTGTAAATGTTCATTTCCTTCGGCCGGAGTCGTAGGTACAACAAAAAGCCTCAATAAAGGGCCAGGAGTTTGTATCAGAATATGAAATTAACGAACATCTGATAACCCCAGCCAAGAAAGGCAGCAAGAGTGCAATTTTTTACTGCCTTCGGCTGGGGTACTTGCTACAACAAAAAGGCCTGATAAAGGGCCTGTAGTTTGAATATGAATATGAAATACAATAGTTGATAACCATAGGCAAGTAAGGCAGCAAGTAGGTGTGTGTACGTGTAGATAATGTGCTGATTGAGTGGAACATGAATAATGTAAAAACTAAGAAAGGCTGTAAGTGTGCAAATTAGCCACTACTATTCACGGGTAGTAGTTTGCAAGAAGGCTCAGTAAAGGGCCTGCACTTTGAACTAGAATAACAAAGAGAAGATTTGATAACCATGAACTATACTGGCTCTTTTTTAATATTGTTCGACTTATAAGCTTTTGTTTATACATGAACGGCAGGAAGTGCGCAATTACCCACTGTCATTCACGAGTAATAGTTACCAAGAAGGCTCAATAAATGGCCTGCACTTTGAATTTGTATTACAAGAAGGATAATTGATAACCCCAGCCAAGAAAAGGAAGCAAGAGTTCAAATTTCCTACTGCCTTCGACCGGGGTAGTTGATAGAATAAAAAGGGCCTGATAAAGGGACTGCAGTTTGAATAGGAATATGATATTGAAGTATAGTTCATAACCCCTGTGAAGAAATGCCACAAGTGTACAAATTTCCCACTGTCTTCTGCCAGTGCAGTGACTGTAAATCAGAATATGAAATTGAACAAAAATTGATAATCCCAGTCAAGAAAGGCATTAAGTGTCCAAATTTGCCACTGCCTTCGACTGGGGTAGTAGCTACAACAAAAAGGCTCAATAAAGGGCCACGAGTTTGAATCAGAATATGAAATTCAAGAGTAATTGATAACCCCAGCCAAGAAAGGCAGCAAGTGTGCACATTTTCAACTGCCTTCAGACGGGGTAGTTTTTACAACAAAAAAGCTTGATAAATGTCTAATAACTAATGTTGAGGACAGCGCTGCTCCTGTTTCTTGTTTTTGATGAGGTTGATATAGTGTTTGCAGAACAGAAAAGGTCATCACAATAAATGCATAGAAATTTAAGTTTACGAAACTCAGGATCAATATGCGAGTATGGACTGTTTGCTAAATATGGTGTTGCAGCTGTTAATGTGCTGGGTGCAGCAGCAAGTGGTTGTCCTGCAATCTCTGTGTTGCAGCTCAAGCAAAGTTGTTGGGGTGCAAGTAGACTATGTGTTTTGTACTATATTTGATGTGCCAAAGGAGTATTTTTTGGATTGCTCACACCTTGAAAGAGTTGTTTGGCAAATTTTACAGGTTACTATTGGTTGGTGTGTTTCAGTTAGTATGTGTTTGGACTTTGCTTGGATCTTTAAGGGACGCATTAGGGTTTCCATAATACAGAAATACTTTGTACTTAGTGACATCCAATTCTATTTTATGAAGAACGGTTGAATTCTACATCCACCATTTGTCATTTGAGATGTCATCAGTGATGTCATGAGTGATGTCACTGACCATGTCATGAGTGATGTAATATGTGACGTCATCAGCAGTGCATTGCGGGTGCGCGAGTTATAGTTAGCTGTACTAACTATAACGGAGGAATTTCAATGGTTTTGTATGAGAGAAATGTCCTGCTACCTATAACATGGATGAAACCTATCTTTTTTTCAGTGAATTTCTAAGGTTTTTTAAATGCTAATATCTAACTATAACATGACTGAAACCTGTGGTTTTTTCAGTGAATTTCTAAGGTTTTTTTAAATGCTAATTCCTATTATTACATCTATTCCTAATATTACATCTAGCAGCCTCACTTTGGAACTCCATCCCCTTACCGATTAGGCAGAGTAAGGATTTACTCACCTTTCGTAAGGGACTAAAAACCTGGCTGTTCTCTCAAGCCTACCATTAGCCATTGTTAGCTCAGTGTTATGTTGGACGGATTCTTCACTTTCCCTATAGCGCCATGAAGCCCACGGGTGTACGAGCGCTTTACAAATTGATTTTAACATAACATAACATAACATAACTATAACATGTCTGAAACCTATGTTTTTTTCAGTGAATTTCTAAGGTTTTTTAAATGCTAATTCCTAACTATAACGTGGCTGAAACCTATGGTTTTTTCAGTGAATTTCTACGGTTTTTTAAATGCTAATTCCTAACTATAACGTGCCTGAAACCTATGGTTTTTTCAGTGAATATATATATACAAACAGTATTCCTCAAGTCGTCTCTCGCACTCCAGCCGGCAATGCTTCAGAGGAAGGGAAACGGACACCGATTCACCGAATTACGCGGTTTGGCAGGTCTTGATTTATTAAAGCCTCATCAAACGCATTTCGGATAACAAAGTATCCTTGATCTCTTGCGGAAACGCAGTCCGCGTACTGTTTTTATGCCTTTTTTTAGTGATGCTTATACCCTTGTCACGTGATACAATAAACATGAAGGATATACTTGCGGCACTTTCTTTTTTCTGCATTTTACACATGGTGGATGCGAAAAGTATATATTAATCACCCCAAATAGATTGAATTACAGGGGGAAACCTGATAACATTGTTTGTCTGCGTAAGTGCAGGAATCCATACAGTACATTGTCATTGCGAATTTCAAATCAGGCATTTGAATAAATAATGATAAAAAGAGGTATCACATTTCATCATAAAATTATAAATTGTTCATATGTGCCATATGCCAGTAAATATATAAATACCATATTTATAAAATAATTTTTTTCTACAAATATTAAAAATGTGCTACATTACTGAAAGTGATTATTGATGACTGAATAAATTCATATAATGAATAAGTCCCACTGATGGTATGTTCAAGTTGTATTTCAATAGGTACGTGCAAAATTTTGCCTTGTGTAAACAATATAGTCAATATGCATCAAGTAGTGCACGACCAGAAAGTGCCTTAGTAGTGCAAAAATATGATTGTGGAAATGTGCAAATATTATATAAAAGGGGTTTATTTGATTTAAAAGATATATATATGAAAATATATATATATGTATATTGAAAACAGCAACAGGGGAAGATAGTTGTTTCAGCAGCTGAGGAATCAGGTGTACAGAATTGAAATTCATTTGTTACAATTGATGGTAGCTTTAGAGAAAGTTGTGGAGATCCTCTGTATTGTTGAGCCCTTTTGGATGCTTACTGTCCAGTTCTAAAATAATTTTTGACTCTAGTTGTCTTAAAGCTTTTTTCCTGTTGCCTCCTCTAGGGCATTCTGGGATAGCTGAGATCACAAAGTACTGGAGACATTTGAGATCATTGCCATGCACTGCTGTATCGTTGTTGACTATGGCCCTTAGGTGTTGAAGTATTCTGACATTAACCTGAAGTTTGGTGCTGCCTACATATCTGAGGCCACAGGTGCATGTCAGATTGTATACAGCCTACTCGGTTTTGCAATTAAAATTGCCTTGGATCTTGATCTCATTAGGGCTGAAGGGGGTCTTGTATTTGGTGGTGGAAATGCCAAATTTGCAAGCCCCACATGATGAGCATTTGTAGAAACCTTGTCTGGGTTGTAACCAGGTGTTTTTTTTTGCTTTTTAAGGTTTCTGGATTACTGCACACAATTTGAGATCTCATAGAGGTCCCTCTACGGAATGTGATGGTAGGGATGTTGGTTAAGTCAGGGGCTAGGACTGCATCCGTCAGGACTAGGGGCCAATTGTGATTGATGATAGATCAAATTTGGCGTTGCTGCCTGTTAAAAGTGAGGATGAGCCTGGGTGTGTTGGTTTCATCGATGGATTCTGCGGTGGCATTTATGGATTCTAATAGTGATTCTCTTGGCCTCATACTGACCTTGGTCAGGGCTTGATTAAGAGTAGATGTACGGTAGCCTCTCTGTCGGAATCTCATTTTAGTCTGTGGTGCTACATATTTGCTTGATTCTCAGTAGTTCACCATATGGTATGCTTTGGATTAAGAGTTGGGGATGGGCACTAGACGCATGTAGCGTTGAGTTGCCTGCTGTGGCTTTTCTATGGAGCGTGGTATTGATTTTCCCTGCCTCCACATATACTTTTACATCTAAAAAATCCTCTCCCTTGTCACTAATGTGCGAAGTGAATTCTAGATTAGCCATGTTGTCATTGAGGTTATTGACAAAAACATTAGCACTCTCTTCATTGCCATGCCACACAATAAAAACATCAGCAATGAACCTTAGCCAATGTCTGACATGTGTATTGAATTGTTCAAGATGTACCTGTTTGAGGATCTGCTCCTCCCACCAGCCTACTGTTAAACAGGCTTAGCTGGGAGAGAAGCAGAATCCTATTGCCACTCACCACAGCTGTTTATACATCTGTGTGCCAAATATGAAGAAATCTTTATTGATTCATCATTCAATGCATTTGAGTATGATGTTGTTATGCTCATAACATTCAATTGGTTTACAACCTAGGACATGTTTGATTGCCTTGAGCCCCACATCATGATCAATACATTTATATAGCGATTCGATGTCAAGAGTTAAAAGTCTCATGTTGGCATTCAATTTGATTTTCTTGATTTTGTTGAGGAAATCACCTGTGTCTTTGACATATGTCGGAAAGTCTTTAACCAAGTCCTGTAGGTAGTAGTCGACATACTGTGATAAATGTTCCCCGACACTGTTGATGGCAGATATGATGGGTCGACCGGGAATGGGACTGATGTTTTGTGGGTTTTTGGTACAGAATAAATGGAGGGAATTGTTGGATGTTCACTCCATAAGAATTTGAATTCCTCAGTGGAAATCATACCATCCCATTTGAATTGGTGTAGATGTTTCCTGAGTCTCTCTGTGGCATCCGTGTACTCTTTCATATTAGAGTGTTTGTAACATGTTTCATTAGAGAGCTTTCTGTGGGCTTCCTTGAGGTAGTCGTTTCAGGCCCAGAGGACTATATTTCCACCCTTGTCTGAGGATTTTATGATCACCTCGTTGTTTTTTCTTAGTCTGCCCATGAGTTTGATATACTCAATTTCATGATGGCATTTTTGCATCGATTTCGATTGAGACGATAGTATAGTTGTTTGATATTGTCAGTAATTCTCTCATGGTAGATGTCAATTGCATCTTTGGACATTTGCGGAACGAAAGTGGATTTCTTTTTGAAAGGACTACTGCCAGCACCTCTCTGTGATATGGCTGCTTGTTGTAGTTGCTGCTGTGTTGACATATCTGTGTCACATTCATCATTTCCTGTTGGTGTTTCTAATGGTATGGATTGTGCAGCCAGAAGTACTGGGATATCTGTAACCAACAAGTTGCTTCTCTTTGTTTGATCTATTGTGGCTACTGTTTGTTTGTTCGCTAAACCATTTTGACTGTGAAGAATTTAATCAGTTTAAGTTTGCTAATGTAGTTGAAAATATCAATCCTGGTTTGGGCGTTATTGATGTTGCTGGGTGGGCAATATGAAAGACCTAACTTCAGTATTTGTTTTTCTTTTTCAGATAGTTCCATATTGGTCAGGTTTATGATAGTTTTGTCTTCTTTTTTGGTCTCAACTATTTGCGCCAGTATCTTCTTTATAACTTTGAGTGGAACTTTTTTGCATCTATCTCACCTTTTGACGTTTCTGCTTTTGAGTGGGGCTGTGTCGGTTTCCGCGGTCTTAAGGTATTGTCCGTTCCACGACTAAAAAATTGATTTCCTCCCCCAAATCCAGTCTTCTTGTTTCCACATTATCTTCTAACCTGCTTCTGTTGCTATATTCAGAGCTTGTCTCACTGGTTATGGATCTTTTTTCTGTATTAGCCTATATGGAGCATCCTGCTTGTGGGGGTCTTTGCTTTGTGCTTTCCATCGTGGGATTAGATTTAAATTTCTTGGCTGTGATATATTTGCGCACAAATTTATAAATTCGTCCTTGCTCATAATCGGCTAGATCTCGAGCAAATTTATAAACCTTACATTGTTTTATTTTTTCCTCCTGTTTGGTCAGACGGTCTGGTATTTCTTTTCGTGTTTTTGTTATGAATTCATTAGGTTCCAGTTTGCCCAGTGCTTCATTGATGTCTGCAATTTCTTGTAACAATTTAATTCTATCAGACTCAGCAAATTTGGTTAATATTCGTACAAGGTTCATGGAAGCCTACAAGTTGCTTATGCTCCACTCTTTCAACGTGTTTGGGGCCAGGTCCTCGTAGTTCCTATCCAGGAGAATCCTGACCCCACGAGGTGCCCGCCCCGCCTCTTCATATTTGCTTAAAGACTTGTTTTCCCACCACTTAGTGACCTCCATTCTCATGCCTTTTTCTAGACGTTTGAGGAGGGTTTTGGCTGAATCGTCAACTTTTATATTCATGTTGCTATGTTCACCACTTTCCATTGTTGTTATATTGGGCAAGTTTTTAAATAGATCTTCTGCTGCTGCTTCCCGAGCGCGAACCGCGTCCGCTGACATGATGGCTTTTTGTGTGTGTGCACACATATATATTTTCACAGAAAAAACTAAGGTTACAGGGACGTTACAGTTAGGCTCATATTTCACTCATACAAACCCATTGAAAATCGACAGTTATAGTTACCTGTGCCAACTATAATTGACACACTCACAATGCACTGCTAATGACCTCACATATTACATCAAACATGACAGTCAATGACATCACTGGTGTGACCACTAATGGCATCTCAAATGGCATCCTTGATGACATCATCTAGTGAGTGTAAGTGTTTTGTAAATTTTTCTGAGACTCAAAGATATACACTAAGGAACTGCATGAGTTAAATTATGAATGGTTCTGAGGAGATGTCATCAGTGGTGCCACTGACCATATCACGAGTGATGTAATTTGGGAGGTCATAAGCAGTACATTGCGGGGGCATACATTATAGTTAGCTTAGATAACTATAAATATTAGGGATAACTATAACTATTAACTATAACTATAACTATTAACTGCCGGCAGAGTTCATGGAGTTTTGCTACTATGTGCTCCACTTGAAGCATGGAGTTTGGCAACAAAATCTCTGCCATCTGCTGCATAGTAGAGTTTACCAGTGCCTACTACCCCTTATCACCATTACCTGCTATCTGAAACCTCTGCCAGACTTAGATGGATGCTCCCGAGTCTCTCAAATAGGACGTTACTAAAGAAGAGATCCGCAGCCAACGCAAAGCTTCCTGCTAATCTCATGGCTAGTTTTATCAGTGGATAGGAATACTAAAGGTGTTTTCAGTAGACGTGGAAACAAAGGAAGAACAATAAACTACACAACGTGTAAATGTATCAGTCATTTTGGAGTGGGAGGATGTAACTGTAGTCTTAACCAACACAGAGCACTTCCTAGAACATGATTGTCCCACAGCTTTAGATAAAAGTCCAAGATAGCAATTCTATTCCTGCCCCTGTATCCGACTCGAGCAACTCCTGACCAACACATGACCTGACAAATGTATCAGCATTGTATTGCACCACCACCCTGTCTTGCCCTTTTGTAATACTTATTGATGTCAGCAATGCAGAACTTGCCAATAAGAAAATAATTTTAATTCATATGTTAACATCATAGTAACACATAACGACCACACTGTGGACAGCTTACTAATAAGACAGCCTGTTTCACAGCACACCTTATACATCTTCGTCAACCAATTATAATTCCAACACAGGGTAACTGTCCAAAGTAATTATTGGTTTATGTACAGATACAGCTGTCTAATACTGACTTTAAGAGCATCTCGCAGTGAAGAATCAGAGAGGGGAAGGGAGCACACAGCATACATTAATATATTTTCACTGGAGTGACTTTCAAGTAGATGTTTGACAAATATAAATTTAAAAACCATGATGGGCATAAATGGCTCCTACACGTTATCAACTCCTAGCATTCCGCAAACCACTTTAACATGTCCAGGTTGTATCGATCTGTTCAATCGGCTCTGCCCCAGAATTCAACCCAATATCCGTTGTCCTTTTTTAATGGTTTAATTGAAGTCATGTGCCAGTAATTTTAAAACTTCTGCGTTGTATACCAATCAATCCCACTGCTGAACATTTCTGAGAATATGCATGAGAGCTGGTGGCAGAGGCTACTGGAAGCAGCAGAGCTTGATGTGGACAGCAGACAAGATCCCTTAGTGGGTGCCTAGCAGGGAGCTGCAGGATCGCTGAGGCAGAGCTTGGAGAGGATGGACAGGGGCTGAAACTGCAACCCGTCAGGAAACACTTATGTGCCTTGCAGTGCTGGAGTTGCTGGGTCTGTGCCTTTGGCTGAGTAGAGGTCCTTGGAGCAATGCCTCTGGTCTGTGCAGCTCTCGACAGTACACACAGAGCAGCTGCGTGCATGAGCAGAACTCCCTGAAGTAGAGTGGAGTTTTGGGGATGCTTCACGGAACTCCTGTAGCGGAACTGTGAAATCCACCAAGGCCTAATAACTGTTGAATTTCAATGGTTTTATATGAGTGAAATCTGAGCCTAACTATAACATCCATGTAACCTATGGTTTTTCAGTGAATTTCTAAGGTTTTGTGATTTCATTTCTGAACTATGATGTCCCTACAACCTTTGTTTTTTTAAATGAATTTCTAAGGTTTTTTAAATTTTATTTTCTAACAGTCTCTTCAAAACTTTGAAAGTGGGTGTGTTAGTGCTTTTTTAGGTTGATGCCTTTCTGTTTGAGCGAATCTATGAGTCTCTGAGTGGGTGTCTGAGGGTTTATGTGGGTGTATGAGTGTGTTTGAGTAGCTGTATAGGACTGTGAGTGGGTGTATGGCTGGTTCTATGAGTGGCTGTATGAGTGTGTGAGTGCCCTCCGTTGGTTTACAAATGAATGCAACAGTAGCTATATACTTGTTTTAGTGGCATACCTGTCATGTTTGTCAATTACTTATGTGTGATATATTCAAGATTTCAGTGTATTTATAGGTGTTATTCAAGTCCAATTGTGTGACACTTATAATTACAGTTTTTGGTCAGCAAAATCAAGCAATGAAGTCAATGCAATGGATACATATAAAAAATGACACCCATTTGAGCATCAACAACCTGTAAGAAAATCTCGAAACTGTCGCAAAGTAGCTGAAATGCAAGGACAGTAAACCATTGTCCTGTGGTAAAAGCAGTAACCTACTGACTTCTTCCTAATAAACACACTTCTGTTATATACTGGTACACTTTCATTTTTTGCAGGCATAATAAGGTATCTAAGATACTTTATGGGGAGTCAAAACTATCATAGCTCAAAACGCCGATTTGTTTACAGAAATAACCTATTGAGTGATGGGCATATTAAGGATGGTATGTGTTCTTTGCAGCCTGCACATTAACCCTCTTTGCTACATTATTGTGTTTGCCACTAGACAAAAGTGGAAACATTAATAATGGAACTTTTACTCTGCTTACCACTTCACTTAGTCTGGGGCAATGCTTGGAAAAATAAGGTGTGCCTCAGGCTAATGGTATCACTACAGCAATATGTGGACTTTTATTGGCATAAGGTGCTCAGGTTATTTGATGCTGAAGATAGGAGAGGTGATTATGCTCCTTGGTGTCTACAGTACTATATAAGTTGTAATGAGAGGTGACTAATAATCAATTTTTTCAGTTCCGTTGTTCCTCTGCAGTATTTCAAACATAGACAGGCGTAACTCTTTTGGGCACATGCATCAAGGGATTTTACAATCGCAAACAGTGCGATTAGCAAAAATCACCTGTAGGCCCATGGAAATGAATGGGAAGCCATTCCCTAATTGCAAGTCGCAATTAAGGAATGTTTAGGAATCACTATTTTTTTTTGCGATTCCTTCATGAATAGGCTTTTGCGAATCCTTAATTGCGATTCCTTAATAATCATAATTAAGGAATCGCAAAAGCCTACCTTAATGCATGTGCCCTCTTGGTCTTTGTTCTTATCACATCATCGGAATGGGCCTGTGGGTCCATCCGTAGTTTTGTCAAATTTCAAAATGTTTTTTTAAATATATAGGAGTCAGCGTTTGTAAATGTACCATAAGGCTGTGCATATTTGGTAGCTCCAAATACCTCCTGTAAATTTTGTTTTTAAGAAATAAGTGGTTTTACAATTTACATAGACTCACAAATCTGTGGCTCCAGATGCACTGATCTGCTCAATGTGAAAAGAAGATTCTCCCATTTTATTGGTTAATATTGGACAACACCTATTTTTGAGTAGGACCCTTCCCTAAAACAGTTTTTCTTTTTCTATCTGTTGTGGGAGAAACATCCCTTTGGATATCTTCCACAAACATTGCTTTTGACAATGGTTGAAGGGAGGGCTGCACCTCCACCTGCTGAACTTGTGCTAATTCCCGAAGAAGAAGAAAATGAAGAATTGCCTTCAACGTTAAGAAAGGAGATTGAGGTCTGGCGGTTTTTCACCATACCCAGTGGTGAAAAGAAAGTTTCTGCAAAATTTGTAAAATGCAACTTCTGTGGAAAGGAATTATCGCTTGGCACCGCATAAATATATAACCATAGAACTTCAAGCATGTGGAAACATATCCACACAATTCACAATCGAGCATATATGCAAATAATCAGGAAGAGGAAAGGAGGAAGCTCAGATGCCGCAACTGGGTCATCATTAACCGGACATGCAACTCCTGCAGAGGTCAGAATACCAGCTACTTGTACCGAATTGGGAAGCATGGTTACCCACTGTGCCACCTGCCACAAGCTTGTGGTATCAAAGGTGAAGAATGTCACCAATTGTTATGTACAGCTGAAAAAGCAGCCAGTATTTGTTATCATTTTGTTTTCATATAACTGTACAGCACCATTGTGCTTTGGAAATACAAAGTTTATGCATTTAGTTTTTCACCAACGTTTGTTTCAACTTTTTGGAAAAACCAATGAAAAAAAACTTTTACAAAACCATAAACCCCCCCAAAAAATTTTTTTAGAACCACCAATGAATTAAACAAAGAGCTTTGTCTGACTCTTTATTATTCTTGTGTATTTTTGGCTGTATGTGCGTAGGTGTGTGAATAACTGTCTCTATGGGTGTGTAAGTGTATATGTCAGTGAGTCCCTGGGTGTCTCAGTGTGCATATGAGTGAGTGTGCCATTGAATGAATCATTGTGTACTTGGTTGCGTCCGTGTATGTATCAGTAAGTTGCAGAGTGTCTCAGTGTGTGTATGAGTAAGTGTATGAGTGTGTTAGTGAATGGATTAGTGAGTGCATGAGTTTGCCAGTGCATACTTCAGTGAGTTCCAGGGTGTCTAAGAGTGTATATGAGTGAGTCTGTAAGTGTGTCAGTGAATGCATCAGTGTGTCCATGGGTGTGTCAGTGTATGTATCTGTGAGAATGTCACAGTGTGTGTATGAGTAAGTGTTAGTGAATGGATTAGTATGTGCATGGGTGTATGAGTTTATGTATTTGTGCATTCCAGTGTGTTCAAGTGTGTTTATGAATGAGTGTTTGAGTGAGTCAGTAAATGTATCAGTGTGTCCATGGCTGTGTCATTATATGTATCAATGTGTCCCAGGCTGCCTGACAGTATGTATAAGTGAGTGTATGAGTGAATGCATCAGTATGTCCATGGATGTTTTAGTGTATATATCAGTGTGCTCCAGGGTGTCTGAGTGTAGGTATATGTCTTGGTTCGTGGGGGTACAGAGAAGCAACCGGTAAAATAACAACCTGTACCGCAATAGTGGTCAAAAACGGAACTACAAATCCCAGCAGCGGCCCCGAATGAACTACAAATCCCAACATGCTGTGCGCTGCGCATGCGCACGCCAGAAAGCGCATAAACAATGGCGCCGCCCGAACAGTGTCGGATATTGTTGAGCCGGAGCCGATGTACGGGGAATCGCCGTGAGGTAAGGAGCAGCTTTCCTTATACATCTTCCTGCCAGAGCGTGCCGAGGTGCGGGTGATCTAGCGAGTCAAGGGGCTGCTCCTATGCGACCCGACCGGAGCTTGAGTACTCTGGGGACTTTTGTTGTGAGTCTAGCTGAGGCCATTGCTTATTCCTTGCCGGACTGCTCGGGAAGCAAGCGCAATTTGAACGGTTGCTCATGCGCGTCCCGTCATCATTACTAACACACTTGAGGGCATTCATACCGGCATAGTAGGAAAGTCTTCTAGAGGAACCCTCGTAGAGTGTTTCTATCAGCCTAAGGATCACGGAACTTCACAGGTCAAGACGACCGTCATAGTTGGGGAGCCGAGGTCACTCGCTCCATCCCAGGAGTCAAGAACCCCGCACTACCGTGGCATTGCTTGCCACAGCGTATTACTGTACCCCTTGTTGGCGAGTGCCGGGACAGGCATTCTTGCGGGGGACAGTAGACCAGGTACTTACCGGTCACTATTGTTACTGGACAGACAAGCTCGAGTGGCATTGTCGGCCATTTCTTATGACAGTGCCCTCTGTTGGGGAGTGCAAGAAACGGCATTCATGCGGAGGACGGTGTGAGTATATATGGTTTATGTAGGGTGACTAGAACCCAGTCCTTATTAGTTCGTGACATTGGAGAGCTTGATCTGAAGCATTATTGTTATTCCAATGAAGCCTTATCTCTACTTCTGGTCTGTTGGGGCTTTACTGCTGTATTGTAGGTCTGTGGTCTTGGTTCTACTGCCAGAACCCAATCCCGAGGTCATCCAGGGATTACAGTATATCTCAGTGTGTGAATGTGTCAATGAATACATAAGTTTGTCCATGGTTGTGTCACTATATATATTAGATTGTTCTGGGGTGTCTGAGTGTGTGTGTGAATGAGTGTGCTAGTGTGTCAGTGAATGCATCAGTGATTCCATGGGTGTGTCAGTGTATGTATCAGTGTGCTTCAGGGTGTCTGAATGTGTGTATAAGTGAGTGTGTGAGTGTGTCAATAAATGCAACTGTGTGCCCATGGGTGTGTCAGTGTATGTATAAGTGTGTTTCAGGGTGTCTGAATGTATGTATACTTGAGTATGTGAGTGTGTCAGTGAATGGATCTGTGTGTCCATGTGTGTCTCAGTGTATGTATCAGTGTGCCCTAGAATGTCTGAGTGTATGTATAAGCAAGTGTGTCAGTGAATGCATGAGTGTATCCATGGGTGTGTCAGTCTATGCATCAGTGTGTCCCAGAGTGTATGAATGTATATGGAACTGAGTGTGTCAGTGAATGCATCAGTATGTTTATGTGTGTGTGTGTATCATCAGTGTGTCTGAATATATGTATGAGTGAGTGTCTGAGTGAGATGGTGAATGCATCAGTGTGTGCTTGAGTGTCTCAGTATATGTATGAGTGTGTCCTGGGGTGAGTGTATGAGGGAGTGTCTGAGTACCTCAGTGAATGCATCAGTGTATGCTTGGCATACCCAGTATATGTATGAGTGTTCCCTGCAGTGTTTGAGTGTATATACCAGTGAGTGTCTGGGTAAGTCAGTGATTGCATAAACGTGTGCTTGGGTGTCTCATCATATGTATGAGTGTGTCCTGGGATGTCTTAGGGCATATATGAGTGAGTGTCTGAGTGACTCTGTGAATGCATCAGTGTATTTGCTTGACTGTTCAGTGTATGTTTGAGTGTGTCCTGGGGTGTCGGAGTCATTGTATGTGTGAGTGTCTGAGTGATTCAGTGAATGCATTAGTGTATTTGCTTCGCTGTTTCATTATATGTATGAGTGTGTCTAGTGCTGTCTTAATGTGTATATCACTATGGGGCCGATTAGGATTGCGGTGATTCCGCATCCTCCGGGCCGGCGGAAGCCACCGCCGGCCCGAAGGATGAGGAATCACCGCAGCAGTGCCTCCAAAGACCCCCCGCCAGATTAGGATGGCTGGGGGGGGTCATCGGCGGACGGTAAACCGTCCGCCACTTTTCCGCCACGGTCGCCTTACCACCGTGGCGGAAAAGCTCTAATATGCTGGCGGTGTCTATCAGACACCGCCAGCGGCTTTTCTGCTGTGGAAAAGCATGTGGTCTTTTCAGTTTGGGGGCCCGTTGCGGGCCCCGAGGGTGTCAGGGGGTGGGGTGCACATGGGGGGGGTACCCTCCTGCATTTACATGAACAAAGCCGCTTTGTGCATGTAAATGCAATACATGCATTTTTAACCTTGCGCCGGGTGCTGCTTCAAGCAGCACCCGCCGCAAGGTTAAAGATATGGGTTGTGACCGCCAGGGTGGCGGTCACATCCTAATTTGCATGGAGGGACCGCCGCTGCCCATGCGGATGGTCCCTGTACCTTGGGGGTGGCGGACGGACGCAGGTCCGTCCGCCATCCTAATGACCCCCTTAGTGTCTGAGCATGGCAATTCATGTATCAATGTATAAGTGGGTGTGTCAGTTTATGTATGATTATAACCCAGTGTTTCTGAGTGTACATATCAGTGAGTGCCTATGTATATACGTTAATGTGTTAGTGTTTCTTTGAGTAAGTCTGTATATGTATAATTATTATCCAGGATGTTTCAGTGTATGTATCAGTGAGTGTCTGAGTGAGTTAGTGAATGCATCAGTTTATTTGCGTGGCTGTTTTACTATATGCATGAGTTTGTCCTGGGTGCCTGGGTCTATGTATCATTGAGTGTGTAAGTGCCTTAGTAACTATATCAGTTTGTATGCAGGTGTGTCAGTATATGTATTAGTGTGTGGCACGGTGTATGTGTGTATACCTGGGTGTTTCAGTGTCTACCTGGATGTATGACTGTATACATCAGTGGGTACCTGGATGTGTTAATCTATTCATCAATGTGTGCCTAGGTGTCTTAGTGTATGAATTAGTGTGTACATGGATAAGTGTTTGTATGCAAGAGGATGTTGCAGAGTGCGCAAGTCTATGTTTCATTCTGTGTGTCAGTGTAAACATAAGTAAGAGGTAGGGTATACCAATATTTACCATCAATGTGTGCAAGGATGTGTCAGTATCTGCATCAGTGTCTGCTTGAGTTTGACACTGTATTCAACCATGTCTGCTTTCCTGTCTTATTGGAAGTATTATAAAGGGTAAAGATGTAATTAGTCACAACATTACTGCAATAATTGGCTCCATTGATCTGTGGTAAAAGAGAAAAAAAAAATATAAGTTATTGTACAAATTTGGATAGCAAAGTTTACGTTTCTACAATAGAAAAGTTCATGCTAATAATACAACATCACACAGGTACTAAATTTAAAAGCAAATGTACATTTAATTTGACCTTTTTCGCTGTTCTCAGCTTTCACAATTGTACACTGTAAATGATGTACTTCATGAAACAACATCCTTGAACAGCGGAGAAAAACAAACATTTAGAACAGAACTGCACAGTACGGCACTATAAATAAGTGGCACTATGCATTGCACTCACTACAACTAATCAATACATTCTTTTATCCACAGCTAGTGAACTAGTCTAAAGAAACATATCAGAATTGTTTTAAAATAATATGATCTTGCACATAGTCCATTACTCGAAATAGATATAAATCATATTTGAATTTTGAAAAATGTTTTGAAAACAGCACCCCTGGGAGCCTGAATGAGGCCTTAAACACTGATGATCCAGGATGAAAAAACACTGCATAACACTTTTCAAACAGTAATCCTCAGAACTTTGATTGAAGAAAGAAGAGCATGAATTTGGAAGTTTGAAAGGCAGTATTTGTTTCAATGTAAACTTGCTGTCATTGCATTACTTCCATCCACCTACACTTTTTAAATACATAGTGTAGTGTCCTGAAGTTATAAGAAGTCAACAAGGATACGTGGCGGTGTACAAACGGAATAATTAAGGAATAGTAACACCTCGCCCCTGTCCAGATTTATGGTCACTTCCAAAAACAGAAACTAAGGAAGGAAAAAGAGTCCCAGTTGACCAAAAGAAGAAAATACTTTCAGAAAACAAAGGCAACATGACCCATTTGATTCAATTAGATTTCACGAAGGGATCCTACAAAATACCCTTTAGGTCCTGACGAAAGCCATTGACCAACATGGTGTTAAACAGGCTGACACATGTTGACCTGACTCTCTAAAGAATGATGTGAGAGACACCTAATACCTCTCTTTTTACCTCCCCTTATTCTTTTAACCACACCACTACCTTTTATCCTCTTACTAAAATGTATATCTGCTAAAGGTAGGAGGTATTTTGAACCATCTTTTTTCACATGGTGGATTCTGCCCTGTCTCAGATACTAGAGACAATTCCTCCTTGTGGAGGAAAAGGCCCAATGATGTGAAGATCAGTGTCAAATTATGTCAATGGAAGACTTGATTTTTGTGGAACACCACTGTTGATGGTCTCCCAACAATTTTGGTGGTGGTGGTAAAGTTGGGACTCCTAAACTGAGAAAAATCCTGACTTTCAGTGTTCATAAAAGGCCTTTAGGTGTCCTAAAGTTAGGACTCCTAACTTCTGTGAATACTGAAATGAGTGAGTGCCTTCTGTGAATACCAAAATGAGTAAGTGCCTTCTATTAATACCAAAATGGTAGTAAGTTTAGTATTTTGTGGAGAAGTGTGGCTCAGGGGTTAGAGGCGGCAGACCCGGAAGCTGAGATCGGCCCTGGACCAGGGTTCAATTCCCCGCCTCGGCGGGTCTTGGGCTCAAAAATTCCACGGACTCGATAATTCTCGCTCCGGTGCCTTCTCAACTCACGGGTTCACACTCTGCGACTCTGGGCAATAGCTTGCTTAATCTCCACAACGGCCCCTCGCGGCGGGATGCCTGGCTTTCACCTTGTGGATACCCTGCTGGGGTTATCTCACAGGGGAATACCAGGACGGGTTCCCTAAGCAAGCGCCAGGAAACCCTTTGTGGGTAGCTGTGCGCTATATAAGCTCAAATACATTTACATTTACATTTTGTCTTAAGTTAGTTCTGTGCATCGGGCCCACAGGTACTAACTCACCCAAACATTCGCTTACACATTCATTTGCTCACCTGTACAGCCACTCCTACACACATTCTTTCTACCATATGGCCATTCACCCATACAATCACTCAAACTAGCACTCACTCACTCATACATTCACTCACATAGGTTTTCACTCACCTATAAAGCCACTCTCACAACCATTCACTCACCTATATAGCCACTCACATAACCACTCATTCTCTCATGCAGCCACCCACACACTACCTCACCACCTATACAGCCACTCATGCAACCACTCACTCACCCATATACCGTCAGCCACTCACTCATCCATAAAGCCACTCATACGAGCACTCACTCACCCATACAACTATTCACACAGGCACTCACTTATCTATTGAGTCACTCACACAACCATTCACTCACCCATACAGCCACTGACAGAACCACTCACTCTCTCATATAGCTGCTCACACATTTACTCATACAGCCACTCAACAGGCACTAACTCACCAATACAGACACTCAACACAACCATTCACTCACCCATACAGCCACTCCTACAACCACTCACTCACCCACACTGCCACTCAGACAGCCACTCCATCACCCATACAGCAACTCACACAGGTGCTTTTTTTACCCATACAGCCACTCATACAATCATTCACTCACCCATACAGCACCTCACAGAACCACTCACTCTCCCATATGGCTATTCACATACCCAATACCTCAACCAAACAGCTACTCACATACCCACTTACTTACTAATACAGTTACTCAAGCACCCTCTCACTCACTCATACGTTTTCTTGTATTTTCTACCATTTGTCTTTATCAAAAAATGGCAACGTGGCAACAAGGGGGATACAACTTTGTAAGTAGAACCTCCAAAACAGTTTAAAAACTGGGCTAAATTATTAAAACAAATTAACAAGTATGTTGCCTTGATGCTTCTAGGATAGCATCTATAGACTGCTCACCCTCTGTCAAATTAGTGCTACAGTCAAGAAAATGTGTGGCAACACACCTTATTTCTAGTGTAATTTGTAGACAGTGTCTCTCCACTTCAGATGGGACTCTCTCTCCAGGAAGTGCAATGCTAGATGTGTATTGCCCCTCTCTATCTCTCTCCTTCTGTGCCCTTTTTAAGCTATTCCTGTGCTAGGTTTTTTTGAAGTGGTACAATATACTAGTTGTGCCACAGGAATATTTCTTACTTGTTCCTCATGAGAGAGTCTTACTAGAGTTCTGTACTAGAAGCACAGGACAGCTTCAAAGAATGATCCAGAAATTCATGGAAGGTTCAAGAAGAGAGAAATAGGTGAGAATTTCCTTTGAAGATTAATGAAAACTGTCTTCTCCAATCAAATCTCCTTTTTACATAGTCACAACATCTTAGCGAACACCGACATCATAGCCGAAAAACAGAGTTGTAGCGAAGACGGGAAATACAATTTAAGTACTTTACATAAAAAAATGATTACAAAAATAGAAGTTTAAACACTATCTTAGTCAACAGCTATTGTCAAACATTAATTACAATATATGTATGTATGTGTTTTTCACTTTTTCAAAAACATGGCGTCTTCGTGACTTTTCCGTGAAACCGGAACATAAGTATTGCAAGGATATACAACAATAAAAAATGTAGAAAAAATCCACTGAAACAAATGAAAAGCAGTGACACAGCCAAATATTTAATGGGTGTTCTATTATACAGGTTTAGTGTATAATATGCAGTAGACATTTGCACAATGACATTGTAACAAATTTCCCAATACAAAGTAGCAAAAATGAGTATACATTTTCCAGAAAACTATGGGCTCTTCTTAAAAAAATTAGATTCAGTTAAAATCCTGATGTTCAATCAATCAATGAATCAAAAGGTACTTTATTCGGCAACTCAATGCCATAAAAGTAAACATGTTAAAAGGATACATTGCATCAACAGATTTTAAAACCTTTAAAGAGATTTAAAATACAAACATTCTTGATATCAATAAAAGAGCAAAATTCAAGTTGCAAAATTAGACGAAAAGCATCATATTAAGTGCAAAGTGCTGCGGCTAAGTACAAAAGACAATGTATCATGAAAATACCAATATTAGCATGAGATGGGCCCTAATACCAAAACAGGCAAAGATAGGTGGCTGCTATATGTTATGTTATGTTATGCGTTTTTATTAGGCGCACAGATGCTCCAGCAAAGGAGCGTCCTGGCGCCCGACAAGGCAGCAGCACAACACAATGAAAAAATAAAACAGAACATTTTAAACTAGGGAAATAAGAAGGTTTTCACCGCCCGGCGAAAGGAAAGCAGATCCCTGAGGGCGCGGATCGCCGTGGGCAGGGAGTTCCAAAGCACCGCCGCGCGGACTTGAAAGGAACGTCCACCGGCCCTGCTCCGCTTAAAACGAGGAACAACAGCCAGTTCTAGATCAGCAGATCTTAAAGCTCGGGCTGGGATGTAATGAACCAGGAGTTTAGAAAGAATCGTAGCCGGAGACCCCTTGAGAATTTTATAGGCAATACAGAGGACCTTAAACCGAATCCGCTGAGCCACCGGGAGCCAATGCAGCGAGTGCAGGGTACTAGAAGTGGGGCATGATCTAGGTAGCCCTACCACCGCTCTTGCTGCGGCATTCTGAATCCGCTGCAGGCAACCAATTTCTGCCTAATTCAAGCCTACTAATAGGGAGCTCGCGTAATCCAGCCTAGAGATGACAGTGGCTTGGATCACGAGTTGCCTAGTAGAGGCATCAAAAAACTTAAGCACGGGACGAAGCCCCCGTAAGATGCCGAAACAACAGGCCGCCGTGCGTTTGGGATGACAGACAAACGCAAGGGAAGGATCCAGCCAGACCCCTAGGTTTTTAAGGTCAGAAACTGGGATGGGTGTAAGACCCAAATCCCCTGGCCACCATCTCTCTCCCCAAAGTTCCGGCTGTTTGCCAAAAATCATGACCTCGGTCTTACTAGCATTCAGCTGGAGACAGTTGGACGTCATCCAGCCGGCGACCGCCCGCAGTCCTTGTTGGAATCTGGGGGCATCCACATCGGCATCCCCGCTGATCGTGACCGCTAGCTGGGTATCATCGGCGTATGACACCATTGTCATACCCCATTGCCTGACAACCTCAGCTAGCGGCCTTACGTATAGATTAAACAACGTAGGACTCAGCGAGGAGCCCTGGGGAACCCCCAGCCCCAACAGATGGTATTTGGACTGAAACGGTGGGACGGTCACGCTAAAGGCCCGATTGGCTAAAAAGGACCTGAACCATTGGAGAGCGAGGCCGGTGACACCAGCCTCCTCTAAACGACGCAGAAGGATGGGGTGCGATACGGTGTCAAAGGCGGCGCTCAGATCTAATAGCACCAGCGCCGCCATTTGACCCGCATCGAGCACGGAGCGTAAGTGCTCCACCATATACAGTAGGGCCGTCTCCGTGCTATGCCCAGCCCGAAATCCATTCTGTTCCATAGAAACAACTTTTTCCTACGCCTACTGGCTCCTGTTAAGAAACCTGCAACCCCTAAACAGAACATAGGGGAAGATAACAATTGGAGATACAACAAAGAAGGCCTGACTCAGGTAAAATGGCAGTCCCTGAGTAATGGAAATATAAACCTTTTATGCAGTGAGAAATAATAATCACAGAAAAAAGTAAAATGTAAGTTATCTTGCTCAGAGAAGATGTCGCAAGAACAAGGTTTCCTGATGTTCATTTCAGATAATTTAAACCTTGAAGGGAAACCTTCACAAATATGAACATAGAAAGTGCCCCAGGTAAAGCTCCACTTGATAAAAATTGAAAAAAATCTAACTTATTAGGCTTGTCAGATAAAAAGCAAAAATGTTTCCTCTAAAATTCAATATTGAAAAATTATCTGAACTCTTTAACAGAAGTGTATGCATGGCAAATAAACTGGAGCAAAATCTGAAATTCAGTGAGTGTGATGAATGAATTCTTTAATGGCATCTCCTTGTACAAACAGTGAGCATAGTTCTGTACATTATATACATTAAGTATGGAAATCAACAAAAACAATAGCACCACTCACAGATACACTCATAGACCCATAAACTCACTAAAATACCCGCCCACAGATCCAAATCAGCACTCAAACTGCTACTCACAGACATCCTCAGGGTCTGATACAACCATTGAAAAACACAGAGAGGCATTCACACAGTCACTCATAGATCCACTCATGTACTCATAGACCACTTCAGATAGCCACTGACACACTCCCACTCACACACCCACAACATGCTCATACACTGACTAACAGACTCATGTAGGTGCTCACATATGCACTGTGAAACATTACAGATTAAAGTTCTAGAAACATTTGAAAAAAAAGTAGCTATTCACTGAAAAAAACAAAGGTTACAGGCATAATATAGATAGGAAATAGAATTTAAAAATCTTTAGAAATGTAGTGAAAAACAACAAAGGTTACAGGGACTTTATAGTTAGGAACTACAACTAAAGAACCTAAAAATTCACCAAAAATAACAAAGCTTACAGGTGCAATATAGTTAGGCTCATTCATACAAAACCAGTGAAATTCAGCAGTTTCGGTTACCTGAGCTAACTATAACTACACCCCACAATGCACTGATTATGATCTCATATATTACATCACTCATGACATGGTCAGTGACTTCACTGATAAGATGACATCTCAAATGATATCACTGGTGACTCATATGCACCAACTGCTCACATACCCATTCACAAACCCATACAAATACTCATGCACCCACTCACTTGTACAGGCACTCATGTAAACAGTCACTCACCCATACAGATACTCACACACTAACTCACTTACTCATACAGATACTAACACATGTACTCAGCGACCTAAATAGTCACTGAAACAACCACATACCCTCCCCTAGAGCCTCTCTCACTCTCACTTACTCACCCATATAGTTACTCACTCACACACTGACTCACTCACCCAAGCAGCCACTCACACACCTACTTACTCACCCATACACCCACTTACATACCCCTTCATGCACCCATACAGCCACTCATGTACACTCACACAAACTCATACAGACACTCATGCACCTGCCTACTCACTCACACAACCATTTACATACCCATTCACATATCCATACAACCACTCACAAACCCACACACTCACCCTTACAGCCATTGCAGGTAGACATTCACTCTCCAAAATAGGCATTCATACCCACTCACTTACCTATATACACACTCAAACAGCTATTCACTAACCCACAGAGGCACTCACACACCCACTTCCTCACCCATACAGCCACCCACACAGTCACCAAGACATCCACAGGGCCGCTCATACCTATGCAGCCACTCACATGGCCACTAACACAAACCCACTCACTCACCCACACAGCTACTCATATATCCACTAACACATCCATGCAGCCACTCACACACTCACTCACACGCCCATACAGCTACTCAGACACCCACTTACACACTGTTACAAATAGTCAAACAGGGACTCAGATGAGATACGTTGGAAATAGTATGATTAATTACTAGTACCAAAAGAATGGTAACAGAGCATATGCTGTAACTTAGTATAATTATTTACGTGCCAGAAATTTTACCAAAACACTTACACTTACTGGAGGACATCATCAGTGATGTCATTATCAGTGATGTCATTTGATATGTCATCAGTGATGTCACTAACCATGTAATGAGTGATGCAATATGTTGAGTCGTGAGCAGTGCATTGTTGGGTGTACGTTATAGTTAGCTCAGACAGCTCTAACGTCTGGATTTCACTGGTTTTGTAAAAGTGAAATGTGAGACTAACTATAACTACTCTGTAACATTTGATATATATATGTGAGCAAGGCCAGGCTTGACAGAGACACGTCATATGGTGGACATGCTGTGAATACAATAATATGCATTTATAAACGTGGAGTCTGTACCTGGAGCTAATTTTCAGAGTTGTGGGATTTCGGCTCGCAGCTGAAACGTGTCCTGTTTGTCCAGAGTGGCCTGATGGAATAAACAAATTTACTTCTGTCCCTGGCTGCCATCTCTTTCACTAAAACCTGAATGTTTTTTTGGTACATATATATATATATATATATATATATATATATATATATATATATATATATATATATATATATATATATATATATATATATATATATATATATATATATATATATATATATATATATCAGACAAGGGGGTAATGTGGTCTTGTGGCCACGAAAAATGTATTTGGAAGAAGCTCACAAGCAACTTAATGATAAAGACTGCTACAAACGTATAACAATGCAAGATGCAACTACAGCAAAGAATGGCATTTATTCCAAGCTTTCTGCCTGGCGAAGTAAAGGTTTGTTGACCATGGAGGAGTACAAATTCCTGAAAAATGAACATCCTGTTACTCCAGTGATTTATTTCATCCCCAAGGTCCATAAAAACTATGAACAACCGCCGGGCAGACCCATTATCTCTGCTTGTAACAGTCTTTTGGAGAATGTGAGTAAATACATTGACTTCTTTTTACAAGATCATGTAAGAAGTTTACCCTCATTTGTCCTAGACATGACCGATTTGATCAGGAAACTCATTGATTTCAGATGGAATCCCACTTATATGCTGGTGTCTATGGATGTCACCTCGCTTTACACCAGCATATTCCATCAAGATGGACTTAAAGCTATTAAACACTTCCTAGGGAAGAGGGAAGTATGCTTTAATGAACACTCACAAATGCTGGTAGAGATGATCTCAATGTGTTTAGACAATAACGTGTTTTTGTTTGCAAAGCAGCTTTTTCTTCAGACCAGAGGAGTAGCTATGGGGGCCTGCTTCTCTCCCAGTTATGCCTGTTTGTATATGGGGTACTGAGAGGAGCAGGTCCTGATGGTAGAACATTCTGTCACTATGAATACAAAGGTGAAACTCTGGTCTAGGTACATAGATGATTTGTTTTTTGTTTGGTATGGGACTGAGACTGAGGTGAGAGATTTTATATATAAGCTTAACAACAATAATCTCAATATCCAGCTGACCAGCACCATTAGCATGCAGTCCGTAGTGTTCCTGGACGTTGAAATATATGTTCAGGAAGGCACTCTCCAAACTAAATTGTACCGTACGCCCACGGCAGGGAATACGCTGCTGCATGCGGATAGCCATCATCCTGCACATCTGATTCGCAGCATCCCCTACGGGGAGATGCTGCGTGTCAGAAGAACTTGCAGCAGCGAAGAGCAATGCCGTGTGGCGCAATCACAGTGTAGGGATCGCTTCCTGCAACGAGGCTACAAACCAGCCATCATAGATGATGCCATTGCTAGGGCAAACAGGACAAATAGGTTGGAACTCCTAGGCTTAGGAGGTGATAGTCAACCAGTTGTCCCTGCTAGTGGATCTGATGAAGAAACCAGATTAATTATCGGGTTCAGCAAACAACATAGATCAATTCAAAAGATAATCAAAAACAATTGGTCATTAATCTCAAGTGATCCCATACTAGGCAACATTATGTCGAAATACCCTAGCATCACATACCGTAAGGCAAGATCTATGAAAGACAGCTTGGTATCTAGTAGCCCCGAGGTCATAACAGGCTCATGGTTAGATGACAGCAAGGGATTCCTACGGTGTTCCACCTGCAAAGCATGCAAGCATGGGGTGAGTAAAAGTGAGGTAACCACTCCTTTATCTCCGACTCTCATTAAGATCAAACAAAAATTAAACTGCAAAAAAGAGTTTGCGGTCTACATTTTGGAATGCCCGTGCGGGCTCAGATATGTAGGCAGCACTAGACCCCAGGTCCATAAGCGGATCTTACAACATCTACGTGCGATTGCACATGCTGATCCTACATATCCTGTAGCTAGGCATTTTGAGCTAGCGCATGGTAAGGATGCATCGGCCTTGCGCTATTTTGTTATAGACTGTGTTCCCTCGCAGAGGAGAGGTGGTGATAGGGAAGCCTTACTTAGAAAGTTGGAGACCCGTTATATAATATCCCTCGACACCAAGACACCACAGGGTCTCAATATGGGAGAGGATTGTTACACTCATCTATAACATGTACATGCCCTTGCTGTCTTCACATTGTACTTTTACCTCAACAAATTGTATTTGTCCTGCAATTCCAACTTTGAATGAACAATTGTTGAGGCTATTTTTAATAACATGAACCCTGGACCCTTGCCTTTTTGACCTGTGTTTTTAAAATTGTGAAGTAATAATGATTTAACATTTTTTATTGCACGTTTTCACTTTATGGTAGCACTTCACAGCCATCTAACATGTAATGTACGTGATACAGCATATTTGCACAAATGACTTCAAATGGACAATTGAGGCATTTAGCAGCCCACTTGGGCAGCATATCCATTTCCAATTTTTGTTTTGTTTGAAATGAAGGTAACCATGATTTGTGGCCCGCTTTATATGAACTTTAAGTACTTGCTATTTAATCAATGTTTGAATTAGTCAAACTTATAAGTACTTTTTGCATTGAATTTTTATTGGCAACATAATTATTTATAATTATTTATTGGCTTTTAACTTTTGTATATTATGAAGTTTATTTATTAACCATGCCATGAATTTTTTCAGTGTGATGCAATTCAAACAAATGTAGTTGTTTTCTCTGTGCGATATATGCATTTATGCAGTGATTTTACAAAAATTGTGTAACTTTATTGAAAGTTGAGTATGTTTTCGCTTTCTATCACATGTGATGGCACTATTTGCACTTTAAAAGGGGTGGTCATCCCTCGTGACGTTGTCATGTGATCAAGGCTATCTCTAGCCGAAACGCGTCATGGCGGATAGGTGCTGGGCTGAACTTTAAATAAATCAATTTGCACCTCGTTGGGTCTCGCTGGTTCCTGATTGTCGGTGTGGCTGACTGTGCTGCGCTGCTTGCGTTGGGGACTGGACGTACCTCATATATATATATATATATATATATATATATATATATATATATATATATATATATATATGTATATCTATGGCGGACTGGTGCTGGGCTGAATACTATATAAAATCAAATTTGAACCACGCTTTTCCCCTGTCAGCTCGCAATGACTTTGTACATTCCAGGCATTCCCCTGCACCTTGGTCCCTAACATCTATCCTGCGGCATTCTGGGACTGGTAGTTCCGCGCCACACTTGGAACTACTCACAGGTGCGAGGACTTCAGCAGAAGGGCGGAGCTGACGTGCTCTAACAAGCATATCTGAGAGGAACTCACATACAGCGTGGTGCTTCATCTACGGGACGCTTTGGGCGCTGAGGAAGGCAGTTATGCTGCCGAAATGCATTCGCAAGGTTACCAATAAAGAGGCGTCTCCTACCTGGTCCTCCTGGGAATCTGTCTCTTCTTTCCTTGGGAAGGAGGTTTTGTGCATCAATTCAGCGCCACCCAGGGGCGCTTCACAGAGACCCCCATCGCGCTATGGGGAAACCAGCCTCACTGGGACTTTGGACTCTTGCAGTTCGTGTATGTTGCCAGCGTTTGCTGGACAGGCTGGGAACCCGCCATTGAAGCCAAGGAGGAGTGTGAGCAGTTTTGGGGTTATTAATCCCATGCCGGGTAGGGCTCACTGTGGCTCGTCCCCTGCTTTACGGACTCTCAGGTCGATGTGGTTGCGGTGGTCAAGGGGGACCGGAGGAGGCACTCACTAGTTGGAAACTCCAAAGCAAGACGGACATTCAGTTTCCTAAGACATCACGCTTTTCCCCTGTCAGCCCGCAATGACTTTGTACATTCCAGGCATTCCCCTGCACCTTGGTCCCTAACATCTATCCTGCGGCATTCTGGGACTGGTAGTTCCGCGCCACACTTGGAACTACTCACAGGTGCGAGGACTTCAGCAGAAGGGCGGAGCTGACGTGCTCTAACAAGCATATCTGAGAGGAACTCACATACAGCATGGTGCTTCATCTACGGGACGCTTTGGGCGCTGAGGAAGGCAGTTATGCTGCCGAAATACATTCGCAAGGTTACCAATAAAGAGGCGTCTCCTACCTGGTCCTCCTGGGAATCTGTCTCTTCTTTCCTTGGGAAGGAGGTTTTGTGCATATATATATATATATATATATATATACATATATATATATATATATATATATATATATATATATATATATATATATATATATATATATATATATATATATATATATATATCTATGGCGGACTGGTGCTGGGCTGAATACTATATAAAATCAAATTTGAACCAATTGGGTCTAGCTGGTTCCTGTCTGAAGGTGTGGCTGACTGCGCTGTGCTACTTTCGTTGGGAACTGGACATACCTCATATATATATATATATATATATATATATATATATATATATATATATATATATATATATATATATATATATATATATATATATATATATATATATATATATATATATATATATATATATATATATATTACCTACTGGCGGTCGCCAGTAGGTATATATAGTTAGGATTTTTTCTCTATGGAACTTTTGAAAATTCTATGTCTAATAACTTTGGCGTTTGTGGACGGAATCGGCTGAAATTTTCAGGAAAATGGCACATTTTGTTTCTGAGCAGCCCCTGAAAATTTGGGGGGGTTTCGTCAAGGGGGGGCCGAGAAAAAAGGGGGGTCCCAAAACGCGTTTTTTACATTGAGTTTTCCATAGGGCGTTTGGCCTCACTTTTAGCTCGAACGGCTGAATGGATTTGCACGAAACTTGGCAAAATTGTAGGAACTGTTAGCCCGATGTGCCTTTGCTGGGTCTCAATATATGTGCTCCAGTGGATTTTGAGAAATTAACATTTTAAAAAACAGATATATCTGTGACAGCGTCCCGAATAGCGCTCCGGTTCGCGAACTTTTCGCGTAACGGAACTTTGCGTAGCGAAGCTGATTGGCTCTCCGGTGTCTGTCAACATTCTAAACAGTCCGGAGCATCCGCCATCTTGTTTCTCGGTAGGATCGAGAGACAAGAGGAGGAGAAAAACGAAGGGGGAATTTAATGAAAGGGGGCAAGGTAGACCCTTCTTGACCCCCTAGGAATGATGTTGGGGTTATTAAAGGGTCCCGTGGGGCAAATAAAAAAATATAGATTTTTTGCGGTAGAAGCGCTTTCCGGTTCGCGAACCGGGTAGTGAACCGGGACGCGAAACGGGAATTCGCCATTTTGTGTTTCCATTTAAATAAATTACAAGATGGAGGAAAAACAATGTGAGAAATGGGTATAAGGGGGTACGGGAGAAGTATCCTGACTCCCTATGTTTTCTGAGGGTGACTGAGGATGCTCATATATGTTGATACTTGTCTTCCAGCGGCTGCGCGTGAGAGTTTTTTTTTTTTTTTTGCTGCGTGATGTCTGTTAACGTTCGATTCGAAGGAAATCAGGAAGTGTTGACCGCCATTTTGACACTGCGAGTAAATATATTGTTAAAAATAATTGTTATAAATTAATCTGTATTGATAAACATTGTCTGCGCCATCTTGCTTTTTTTCCAATGGCACACTTTTGTCGTGCACGGCAGCCATTTTAGATGCCTTGACCAGACCCACTCTCTGCACGCCGCCGATCGCGACGTCTGTTAACGTTCGATTCGAAGGAAATCAGGAAGTGTTGACCGCCATTTTGACACTGCGAGTAAATATATTGTTAAAAATAATTGTTATAAATTAATCCGTATTGATAAACATTGTCTGCGCCATCTTGCTTTTTTTCAATGCCACACTTTTGTCGTGCACGGCAGCCATTTTAGATGCCTTGACCAGAACCAATCTCTGCACGCCGCCGTTCCTCAGCATGGCTCCCCATCCTCGCAAGCATCTCCCCCACGCACTGGTCACCCCCGCTCTCTGTCTTATGCATGGGCCATAAACCTCCCCCCATCTGCGCTGCACATCCATGAGAATCACACCCTGTGCCCGCCCGACACCACCCTTTCACCCTATTCACTACCACACCCTCTGACATTCCTCTTCCTTTGTGTCTGATTGTCCAGGCCGGTCCCAGGCTATCACCTAGCCCTGCGGATGTAGTTTATGGCCTCAACTGTAAAGAATCACCCCTCTTCAAAGGAGTTACAGTAGATCAAGGCCCCCACCCGATGAGATCCGTCACACCACACGCGTTCCTACTATCTGATAACCATCCTGTATTGTGATTGGGGAGGGGATTCTCACTGTGAGGGTGTGTGGGACCGAGCCTGAAGAGGAAGATTCCAGGGATGCCTTTTTGTACATCAAAGTCTTCACAATTATGTGTCACATTAAAAATATATAGCACTCCAACAAAGTAGTAGGATTATAACACTTTAATAACTTATAAATATATACAACGCAACAAAAACAGTAAACACGTTAAAAAAATTTATTAAAACAGAAGCAACAATGGTCAGTAGTGGTCTGTTGTGCGAAAAGTCCGAAGGCAGCACAACGTGCTGAGTTCTGGACGGCACCCAGGTGATGTCACCTGGGTGCCGCACTGGTTTTGGTATCCTACAAGTTTCACTGGTGTGGCCATCCTACAATGCTGCGCCGAAAGACGGCGTGGGGTGCCCGGGGGGGGGAGGCAGCGCAAACGGGCCTCTCCCTCCTCCCCAGGTGGAGGCACCTCATCTGCAGTGGGGTGCCTCTTAGCGTTTCACTCGCCTTTCAGCTGAGTTCCGCCCGCTTTTGCGGTACAGTGACTCACCCACCATCTAGCTGAATTGCGGCTATTCTTGTGGTGCAGCGATAGCCGGCTGCAACAAGACTCTCAACATGGCGGCCAGCTCTTTGGATTTGGGCCTGGTCCACTAAAATGGCTCTGGGACACCTTGGAACTCGGACGCTTGCCTCGCTAGGGCATGGGCCCCATTCACGAAAGCGTCCCCTCTTTTGATTGATTGTTCTTGTTGCCTATTTCTTCTGTTGTCATTTAACGGAACATTTTTGGACTGCCGAAAATGGTTCTGGTCCGACCGCTGGTTGGTGGAGACATTTTGACTATATCCTGGACCTGCCCGGCCTCGCCCAAAATGGCGCCGGTATAAATGGGACTTGTAACTCCTTGTTGTGTACTGGTTGTCCAACCTTGATATCACGAGATACGTATGCAGTTTTGAAGCACATGGCGGGCGGGGACGAGAATTGATTGAACATTTTGACATCCCTATTGATATTAAGTTCTGATGTGTTATTGATTACTGTACTATTGAAAGTTCGAATTAACGTCACCCATGGTACTTGAACGCAAATGTATATATAGATAATTTTATTGTAACTGGCCCTGTCGTACTTTAATTATAAAATGTACGTCCACCGATTCTGCTATTGTTAGACACCTTAGTTCTTGCAATCTAATGGGTCGCCCGTTACGTTCTTCTACAGTGTAAATGTTCCCTCATCGTATACGATTCCAGTTTGCTCCGTGGCCGGCCCACGTGGTTATAGGCCCGTATTTGTATACTGACATTTTCACAATAAAGGTTTTTAAAAAAAAACATGGTAGTAGTACCTACATTGGTAAAGTTTTGAATAATAGCCACTGTTTTCGAATCAGTAAAAGGCAAGTGAAATAAAGCAGTCCAATTACATGACTGTTAAAAGGTATAATACGCAGGAACGCAGTAAAGATAAATGGTCAAGGGCTGTTGTGTTTTCTACTCCTGCAACATAAAGTGATCGATAAGAATCTGATATTCAGGCCTATCAGCGACTAAGACAGCAGGCCGAGCCTCTTTTGCTCAACGGCTCGCTCATGGGACGAAGAAACGCCCTTTTTCTCGAAAAAGGAATATATTTTACTTGCAGGACAGTTGTAAATTTTCCGGGAAAATACATTAGCCTGGAACATTATAACATATATGTTTAAGAAAAAAAATGTTCGAAAGCAATGAAAAGCGTTATTTTTAGGTCATATGATCAAGCCTTTCATCATTAGAATAACAAAAGTAAAATGAACCAATGAAACGTTTTATTAACAAGTCACATGACCTGTTATGCTTATGTTACGCGCTGCGCGCCACGCTCTGGATCGCTTCCGGGAAGCTGCGCCTCGCGCACCGGAGTACTTCCGGGTGCGCAAACGCGGCACGTCATATGACGCATTACGCGACAACGCAGGTCCAGAATATAGTCAAAATGTCTCCACCAACCAGCGGTCGCGGTCGGAACACAACCCCTTTCAGTAGTCCAAAAAGTTCTGTTAAATGACAACAGAAGGGACAGGCAACAAGAACCTTCAGTCAAAGAGGGGAGGGCAAGTTCTTCTCTACCTGTTCATGTTGGGGCTCCACCGGAACTGATAGAATTTGGGCGGGGTGGGTGGCGGAGCCGAGCTGTCTTGCAGCCATCATGGCGTCGAGCTCAGTTCATCTCACTAGTTTCGTATTTCTCATGAGGGGTTGTTCCTAATGTTTCTATTTTAGCGAGGTCAAAAAGAGATCCCATTAGTGGCCTACTGATTTTGCTCAATTCCTTTTGTTTTTTAAAACGATTTTTCACTATCTGCAAAGACTAAACAGAGTATTGCGACTCTGTGCTTGTTTGTTATTAGAGAATGAACCAAAGAGAACCAATTCTAAAACGGTAAATGCTTGGATAACAATCAATCAAATGGAGAGAGAAGCAGGCACGACGGATTACAATGGGGGCAAAGGCCTGCGTTACCTACCCTTCACTATCTGCAAAGAGAGAATACTCCTAAAAGAAAAAAGGGGGGGGGGCAGCGTTCAAAGCACATCAGCTTGCATAGGCACGAAAATGTTTTTACCTACCACGTACTTGACATTTTAAAGCTTTTCATATTTGCTATTAAAAAACCATTGAAATTCACTGAAAAAACCATAGGTTATAGACCATATATAGTTAGGAATTAGCATTCACAAAACCTTATTTTACTCGCACAAAACCATTGAAATTCGCATATATAGTTAGTTGCACTAACTATATATCGCGCACCCACAATCCACTGCTGATGATGTCACATATTACATCATTCATGACATGGTCAGTGACATCACTGATGACATCACTGATGACAACATCCAGTGACTGTATGTTTCTGTAAAGTTAAAATATGTCTTACATATTGAAGAATGAGTGGATGTATAAGTGTCTGGATGAAGGATTTAGTAGGTGCATGACTGACTGTATGAGTGAGTGATTAAATGTGTCTCACTGAGTGCATGGGTTAGTGACTAAACTATCTTAATTTGTACATCATTATGTCTGTTGTTCTGTAAACTGCTGCATGTGTTGATCAGTAGCTATATGAGTAACTATATGGGTTATTGATTGGTTGCCCAAGTATTTGTATGGGAGACTGAGTGTGTGTGTGGATGGCTGGGAGGTGTATGACTCTGTGCATAGATGTGTGAGCAGTTGATTCACTAGATGTATGGGTTCAAAAGTGCATGGGGAAACAGCTGCATGGGCGGTTGACTGTGTGCATGAGTGTATTGGTGAGTGAATGGATATCTCAGTGCAACATGTCAAAGTAAGTACATATGTAAAACACAGTACATGTGAGAGTTGACATATATAACCGTGCATAAGAGTCAATGAATATGTGAGTGGCTGTATGGATCATTGTGAACTTGTATCAGGGATCGTATAGAAGAGTAAATATGTGTTAGAATATGATTGAATTAGTAAGGTGTGTATAACTGTATAGTTGAGGAAATGGAGGTGTGATTGATTCTTTGCATGACTGACTAGATGTATGAGTAATTCCATGGATGAGTGACAATCTGTGAGTGTCTGTTTACACTGATTGTATCTAAGGTTATATTAGAGTCTGAAGAGGTTCATCGTATTATCACATGAATGATGTCATCAATGATGTGTTCAGTAATGTCAAATGAGATGTCATCAGTGATGTCATCAGTGAATTCATTTGAGATGTCATCAGTGATGTCATCAGTGATGTCATTTGAGATGTCAACAGTGTTGTCATCAGTGATGTCATTTGAGATGTCATCAGTGATGTCATCAGTGATGTCACTGACCATGTCATGAATGATGTAATATGTGACATCATCAGCAGTGGATTGCGGGTGCGCGATATATAGTTAGTGCAACTAACTATATATGCGAATTTCAATGGTTTTGTGCGAGTAAAATAAGGTTTTGTGAATGCTAATTCCTAACTATATATGGTCTATAACCTATGGTTTTTTCAGTGAATATATATATATATATATATATATATATATATATATATATATATATATATATATATATATATATATTACCTACTGGCGGTCGCCAGTAGGTATATATAGTTAGGATTTTTTCCCTATGGGATTTCTGAAAATTCTATGTCTAATAACTTTGGCGTTTGTGGACAGAATCGGCTGAAATTTTCAGGAAAATGGCACATTGTGTTTCTGAGCAGCTCCTGGAAATTTGGGGGGGGTTCGTCAAGGGGGGGGCGAGAAAAAAGGGGGGTCCCAAAACGCGTTTTTCCCATGTTAATTTCCATAGGGCGGTTGGACTCACTTTTAGCCCGAACGGCTGAATGGATTTTCACGAAACTTGGCAAAATTGTAGGGACTGTTAGCCCGATGTGCCTTTGCTAGGTCTCAATATATGTGCTTCAGTGGATTTTGAGAAATTAACGTTTAAATCAAGATATATATCTGTAACAGCGCTCCGGGCAGCGATCCGGTTAGCGAACCTTTCGCGTATCGGAACTTTGCGATGCGAAGCTGATTGGCCCTCCGGTATCTGTCAACATTCTAAACAGTCCGGAGCGGCCGCCATCTTGTCTCTCGGTAGGATCGAGAGACAAGAGGAGGCCAAAACAAAGGGGGAAATTACCATAAGGGGGCATAGTAGATCCTCGTTGACCCCCTAGGTTTTATGTGGAGGTTTTAAAAGGGCCTAGGAGGGTCCAAAAAAAAAAAAAAAAATAATTTTTTTTTGCGTGGTAAGCGCCAAGTTCGCGAACCGGAAAGCGTTCTGGGCAGCGAACTTTATGGATAAAAGAATGAAAGACTTTTCTAATACTGTATGTTAATTATTTGTTGGTTTTGTTGATTATTTTTTAATTTTTTTATTTTTTAAGCAATTATTTATTATTGTGATTGTGTTTCAAAATTTAATAACATTTCTAACATTTAACTAGTTTATGAATTACATATAAAAATGATTAAAGACTCAAACAATTTTTTAATATTACATACAATTTTATTTTTCGGATTGTTTTTCAAAATTTAATACAACGTCTAGCATTTCACTGTCTGATATGTGTTCTTGTTCAGTGAACATAAGTTCCAACATTTGACCGTCATCATAATGAATTAAATGATCCACAGATTCTACACATTGAACTAATTCATGGTCCCGTGATTCATCCATGAAATCTGAGTCATCATTGTCCTCAATAACTTTTTCTGTGTTGTTCTCCAGAACAATTTCGAAGGAAACATTTTGCTCACCTTCCATTTTATTGCTGTAATTTGCATAAAAAATAAATATATCAGTAGAGATAGGGCACTGTTGGGTTTAAGTTCAGACAGGCACTTGTGAGTTTATAACAGAGAAGTAATCTATGGGCACTGTATGGTTTCAGGCGTGAAGTAGTACTATTAAAAAGTGCCTGTGAAGAAGCCTAAGTAAATTCATAATTATACCACAGAAACCTAAATCAGTCCATAATTATAATAAAGAAGCCTTTCTCAATGTCTAACTCTTACAGAGGGATAGTATATAACTATCTGAAAAAGTTTACCATATTTACTTATAGTGCACAATATACTTCAGTTTTAAAAATAACAACTTACCTTTAGAAACAAGTTGATGTTATTAGTGATATTCTAAATGATATATACAACAACAAGTAGTAGTCAAAATGGCTGTGTTTCCTTCTCTTCCTTTATATATATTCAGGTATATAACCAATCAAATGTCAGGTAATAAAAGTAGAAAATGAAAGTAACATTTTCATTGGTTGTCAATTCCAACACTTCAGATGTGTTTTGTGAAGTAATTTACCTCACGGTAGTTAGAGAGGTCTACAGGCTTCATGGCTAAATGGAATTTCAATCAAATTTGTGAAAATGAAAGGGATTGTTATGTAGTATGAGCTAATCTATATTTGGTGAGAGTGACTCTAGTCGTTTTTCTGTAAATTACTTTCCCACCTTTTTTTTGGACCGCTTTCCGGGAAGCGGCCCGGTTCGCGAACCTTAAGCGTCACGGGAGTCCACCATTTTGTGTTTCGGTCGCATTAAGATACAAGATGGAGGGCAAATAATGTTTAGAATGGGTAGAAGGGGTCATGGTAGACTTATCTTGACCCTCTAGGTTTTCTGAGGGTGGCTGAGGAGGTTTATATGTGCGGAAAAAAACATTTTTTTAAACAATTCCGCGAGGTTAGCTTTCGGTTCGCGAACCGGGTAGCGCCCCGGGGAGCGAATTTTGTGGAAAATTAATGAAAAAAGTTAGAAAAAAATAATAATTGTGAGTGATCAGATGAAGGGTAGCTCTGAGAAGAGCTTTTGGGTTTATGGTACATTTAGGTACTTATAAGTAGGTACCAATGCACAGTCTTAAATTCAGAATGAAAATTCTGTTGCCCTCATCTGAGAAGTGAACTCCATCTCCTCTGTAGATATCTTGCATGTAGTAACGCAAGTTATTGTTGTACAGAGAGCCCATTCCATGGTCTCTCATGAAAGCTGAAACAGATTTGTTTACATGCTTCCTCGCTTTCTCAATTTGTGGACAAAATTGGTTGGACCACCTCCATTTCTGTCTTTGGCATATATTGGAATATACCAAGGCAGTTTGAGGAAAAAGTGCCATTAATTGCTCAAAGGTGTCCTTTAAAAGCATTTCCAGACCTACCCCTGTCAAAGTGCCCAAATCATTACCTCCACAGTGCACAATTAACAGGTCAGGTTTTGGCAAATGCATAAAGGTTTTCACCAATGGTATCAATTGGTGACATTTTAATCCTCTTTGGCCCAACCACTTAATTTCCACATCTTGTAAATTGAGGTTAGGTAAATTTCTGTTCTCAGCATACCTTTGAGCCCAGTGGATGTAACTATGTCCAACAATCCAGACCTTAAACATGGTGGGAGAAGGTTGTTCTGCAGTCAGATGAAGTGTGGTAATGAAAGGGCAGTTGAAACAGTAGGAGTTTCTAAAGAAAAAAAACTGTGGATTTACAATGCTAATGATTCATTAGCAGTGATTGGTGCATTTCCATTTCTGAAAACAGAAAGTTAGGGTGCATGGATGTGTTCTTTGAAACATGTAATTTGAATGGTCAAGGAAGAAACATTTAATGAAAGATTGCACTGGATACGCAGGTGCACTGAGAGTTCAGAGTTCAATTGAAACATTGTTGTGTGAATTTGCAAACATGAGAGGTCTTCCAGGAGGTGGTTGCTATGGAAACAAGGCAGACAGGGCAGAGGGGGGAAGGGTTTTGATTTGAAAAAAGTGAGGGAAGAGGTATGATTGGCTAATATGAGAGATATGTGAAATGAATATCTGTATTTCTGTGCTTTCAATAGCTGCAGCCTTTGGAGTGCATCCTTTTTCTTCTGCTGAAGACAATTTGGTGTATTTCTTAGACTGTTTTCAAAACTCAAAAAATATTTGCTAAGGTGAGAAAAAATTTATTTAATTTAGATAGAGAATAGTATGATTTAAGGAGAAAATGATGAAGAAAGCTGTGTTTTTAAAATGTGGTTTTGTCTCTAGTGATATAGTAATAGAATTAGTTTCATAGAGAAATTGTAACTGCATATTTGGTGTAACATTCTGGCATGCAGTAACACAAGTTATTGTGGTACATGGAGCCCATTCCATGGTCTGTTATGTAAGCTGAAACAGATATGTTGCTTTTAAAAACGATTTAAGAAATCAATTACATTTCTGGATATGTACTGCTAGAGCTTCATAGGTTGTTTTGAGCCATATTTATAAGGTATTTGAGTGTCTAAGATGTTATGTTTTCCTTTTAAAATGTAAAGTGTTCCTCATGGGGCAAGTGTCTTGTAAATACGCTCCCACTTGTGCTTGGCAAATTTAGATTTTGATTATGGGAGTTACCTAGCCATGTTAATAGTGTCCCAAAAATGGTGCTAGGGAATTGCAGAAAACACTTTCATGTGTCTCAAGGACATTTTTAGTCATTTCTTCATGAATGCAGGTATACAATTGATTTATATGCTGTGTTTAAAAACGAATTTTGAAATCAATTAAATTTCAGGATATGTACTGTTAGAGCTTCATAGGTTGTTTGGGGTCATATTTAAAAGGCATTTTAGTGTCTTTGATGTTATTTTTCCCTTTTTAAATGGAAAGCGTTCCTCATGGGGCCCTGAGCAGTTCTTAGCCATGTTATTTAATAGGAAGTGGATAACATGGCTAAGAGCATTTGCTGGAAAATGCATGAATATCGCTGACTTTTCTGCGATGTTATGTTTACCTTTTTAAATGGAAAGCGTTCCTCTTGGGGCAAGTGTCTTGTAAATACGCTCCCACTTGCGCTTGGCAAATTTAGATTTTGATTATGGGAGTTACCTAGCCATGTTAATAGTGTCTCAAAAATGGTGCTAGGGCATTCCAGAAAACACTTTCATGTGTCTCAAGGACATTTTTAGTCATTTCTTCATGAATGCAGGTATACAATTGATTTATAAGCTGTGTTTAAAAACGAATTTTGAAATCAATTAAATTTCAGGATATGTACTGTTAGAGCTTCATAGGTTGTTTGGGGTCATATTTAGAAGGCATTTTAGTGTCTTTGATGTTATTTTTCCCTTTTTAAATGGAAAGCGTTGCTCATGGGGCCCTGAGCAGTTCTTAGCCATGTTATTTAATAGGAAGTGGATAACATGGCTAAGAGCATTTGCTGGAAAATGCATGAATATCGCTGACTTTTCTGCGATATTCATGTATTGCGGCCGTTTTTTTTCGCATTTGCGAGCAGTTCTTAGCCATGTTATCCAATGGGAGGTGGATAACATGGCTAAGAGCATTTGCTGGATAATGCATGAATATCGTTGACTTTTCAGCGATATTCATGCATTGCGGCTGTTTTTAATCGCATTTGTGATAAACAATTACATTTCTTGATATGTACTTTTAGAGCTTCATAGGTTGTTTGGGGCCATATTTAGAAGGCATTTTAGTGTCTTTGATGTTATGTTTACCTTTTTAAATGGAAAGCGTTCCTCTTGGGGCAAGTGTCTTGTAAATACGCTCCCACTTGCGCTTGGCAAATTTAGATTTTGATTATGGGAGTTACCTAGCCATGTTAATAGTGTCTCAAAAATGGTGCTAGGGCATTCCAGAAAACACAATCATGTGTCTCAAGGACATTTTTAGTCATTTCTTCATGAATGCAGGTATACAATTGATTTATATGCTGTGTTTAAAAACGAATTTTGAAATCAATTAAATTTCAGGATATGTACTGTTAGAGCTTCATAGGTTGTTTGGGGTCATATTTAGAAGGCATTTTAGTGTTTTTGATGTTATTTTTCCCTTTTTAAATGGAAAGCGTTCCTCATGGGGCCCTGAGCAGTTCTTAGCCATGTTATTTAATAGGAAGTGGATAACATGGCTAAGAGCATTTGCTGGAAAATGCATGAATATCGCTGATTTTTCTGCGATATTCATGCATTGCGGCCGTTTTTTTTCACATTTGCAAGCACTTCTTAGCCATATTATCCAATGGGAGGTGGATAACATGGTTAAGAGCATTTGCTTCAAAGGTTGTTTGGGGTTATACACCATTTTTGGGAAATTATTAACATGCCTATCTAACTCCCATAATCAAAATCTAAATTTGCCAACCGCAGGTGGGAGCGTATTTACAATAAATTTGCACCATGAAGAACGTAAAATAGCATACTAGACACTCAAATGCCTTATAAATATGACCCAAAACATCTTATGAAGCACTAGTAGTGCATATTTCCAGAAATGTATTGGTTTTCATTTAATGATTTACTTCATTGGTAGGCCTTCACATGTTTTTTTACCTTGGTTTTTTTCAGTGATAATCTTATCTGCAACCATGTGTTGGCCTCACCTCAAATAAACAAAACAGGTGATGGACTGAATGTGGATCAATGACACACATTCACCCCAGTCTAAAGATCTGGGCCTAAACAAATCTTTAGATAGGCTACATCTTATCGTCATCCGGAATTAATGATTTAAAATATTAGGGAGTGATTTATGAGTGTTGTATGCCTGTTTTGTACCATTGAGTGTCATTTTTGTGATGCAGTGCTGGTGGAAAATATTTGCTATGTTAAATAATTAGTACGGCATTAAGTTTTAGATGACTGTTATTTATTTACTGTTTGGTAATAGTGGTTAATAACATTTTATATTATATTTTTCCACAGATTCAACTGCAGATTCTTTCATAGTTTGTAAAATGCCTTCCAAAAGTAGAATAAGAAAGGCTAGAAAACGTCAAAGACAGCAGGATGATGTTTTATTGCAGAAGTCCTCTTCCCCAAATACTTGTCAAAACACCAAGAAAGGTCCGGGTAAGAGCACAAAATCATTCTTAAGAAATATTTGTAGTAAAAAAAGTTTTGCTCAAAAAAATGTTTCAGTTCACAAAAAGAAAAGTAATTTAAATGGAAAGGAGAGACCCATCACAAATGTTACTGGTAGAGGAAGAGATAACTCTGTGCATGATAGTAGAAGGAAACAACAGTTTAGGGACATTCGAAATCGAATGTTCCGTAATAGGATATTAGTTAATTTATTGAAAAATATTAAAAAGAAAGGCCAACAGAAAGCGGCATTTTATAAGAAGAAGAAAAATGTAGAGAAAATTATTGATCATGCTTTTGAAATTAAGCGAAAGTTGTTTATTTTGGTAATCAATAGAATTAGGAAACTAAGCAAGGTAATTTCTGATTTCAAAACAAAAAGTAGATGGAAGAGAGTAGTAAATCGTACTAACTTTTGTGAAGTTTTTTCCGGAGAATGGATGCATAGTTCAAGTTCTGAGGCATTTTTTAATGAGGAGACTTTTTTTCAGGATAATGATTTGGTGCATGCAGTTGACATCAGTGGTCGAGCTTATGAAGTGAAGGATGGTTGTCCAGTTGAAAAAGAACAACTTGTGACAACAGAGACAGAAGAGGCGCTAAGTGATGAGGTTTTAGGAAGACGTCCTAAGGGTCCTGTGTACATTTGGAAGTGTAGTTCTATTTGCAGTGTGCGACAGGTTTCCATCAATTTGCTTTCTGATTTTATACGGACATTTAATAAGAAAAGTTTGAAGCAGAAAATGAAGTTGTTGCAAGATTTAGATCCTTGCAGAGTGAGACAAATGACAGGTTTGCGTGGTCATTCACTGGCTTGTCTTTCCAGGAGAGTATGCCAGAGTGTTTTTCATCATTTCAGGATGCTAGCAGTGCATCATAATAAAGTGAGAAAATTAGTGAGAATGTTGTATTATGCTAAGAGTCCAGCAATTATGCTTAAACAATTATGTGCTGCTCTTTTGCATGGTTCTGAAATAGATGTGAAGAATATTTGTGAAGAAATTGAGTTTTGTTACTTTGGTAGTAAAGATGAGAATGTTCAAATTGACCCTGAAGTAGAGGGTAATGTGGAAGATAATGTACAGGTTTCCAGTACAGATAATTTTCAGAAGGAAATTGCCACGTTTCAGATGAAATCAAGTGAGAGGCCTAATTTCACTTGTGTATGTTGTCGACGCACTTATTATAAGAATCAGACTAAGGTAGTGGATTTATATGCAAAAAGTGAAAGGGAAAATAATAGTGAATGGAAGGATTTTGCCACATACTTGATGGTAGAAAATTATTTTGATTTGGGATCGGATCAACGTGTGTGTACTTATTGTTGTAATAAATTAAACCAAAACCAGATGCCTGCTAGGGCAGTTCATAATAATCTGGAATTGGTTGAGATTCCTTCTGAATTGAAGGATTTAAATACTTATGAATCTATTTTGATTCAAAGTATCCATCCCTTTCAGGCTATTGTAAGAATGGAGCCAAAGACAGGGAAGTTGCCTCCAGCAGATTTACAGAGAGGATTAAAGGGAAGAGTTGTTTATTTGCCTCTAGATTTGAACAAAAACATTACCACAATTGGAATAGAAAAAGTGGAAGAGGAACCTCTGGTTATCTTGGTTAATGGGGTTCCGACAAAGAATAAGAAAATATGGCAAGATTTAGTGGATGTTAGGAAAGTCAAAAAGGCAACAGTGTATTTGAAGAAAAATAATAAGTACTATAAGAATGTATATGTTGCAGAAGAGGAAGTAAGTGATGAAGAGGATAGCGATTTGTGTGCTGGCCAAATTGAGAAAGTAGAGACCTCTAAAAGTGAAGAAATATATGAACATTATAGTGTTCATCCTTTGCATTCCAAGGAAGTCATGGGGAATGCTATTGAGTTGTTTCAAATGAAACAAGCCAAAGGGAGTCCCATTAGTGTTTGGGAGGAAAGTTTGGAAGCTCGGTGTTTCCCACAGCTATTTCCCACAGGTCAAGGAGGAAGATATGATGAGCGACCTCATCAAATTCCTGCGTCTGAATACCAGACTTTACGATTGTATGCAGAAGATCCTAGGTTTCGGCAATGCATTCCCTATTTGTTTCATCTCCTGTTTGAAAGCGATCTGTCTGGACTGTCATATGCAGTGAACCACATCTTAAAAAGTGGTATACAGATGCAAAACATCTCGGCAAGGGACTTTATGCATAAAGTCAATGTCCAAGACAGTATTTTGGATTCTCACCTAATTAATCTCATGGCGTGTCAGCGTGGTACTAATGAGTACTGGTACCGTCGTCATGGTGATTTAAAATGTATGCTGAGGAACTTAGGAACTCCAACATGGTTCCTCACTCTGAGCTGTGCCGAGTATGGCTGGGAAGACTTACTTGAATTTCTACGAGAGGCAAATGGAAATATTGAAAACATTGAATTCAAGACACCTGGAGAACTGTGTTCTTTGGATCCAGTGAATGTATGCAGGTACTTCAATCATAGATTTGAAGCTATGATGTCTTTCATCACAAATAAAAAGAATCCACCTCTTGGAGAGGTGTTGGATTTCTTCTGGAGAAAGGAGTACCAAGCAAGAGGTGCCCCTCATATACATATGTTGTTGTGGATCAAGGATGCACCTAAATTTGGAACAGATCCGGATGACTTAGTGATGAATTTCATCGAACAGTATTCTACGTGTGCTGTTCCAAACGCAACGGAGAAGAAAAGTCTAAGAGAACAAGTTCTACGTTTCCAAAGCCATCGTTGTGGAAAGTACTGTCGTCGTAAATTCAGAAACAAGGACAAGTTCTACACCAAATGTCGTTTCAACTTTCCACGACCGGTGATTTCTAAAGGAAGAGTGAACAGTTTGATGTCTTCGCTGCGACATAATGTGACGAGAAAATCACCCAAGAATACATACAATTTGAAAAGGAACGAAGAGTCCAAGTACATCAATGACTACAACCCAGTGATTTTGTCCATGTGGAATGCTAACATGGATATACAGTTTGTGGCTGACAACTGTATGGCTGTGGCTCGGTATGTGACATCTTACATCACCAAAAAAGAAAAGACCGAACTGAAGGATATGTGGGAGGACATTTCCCATGAAAAGAGCCTCAGCAAGAAGTTGTACAGTTTCAGTCTGAAGATGTTGTCGCATCGAGAAATCGGAGCTTACGAATGTTCTGACCGATTGTCTTCAGCAAGTCTCTATGCCAAATCCAGGAGTCTCGTTTGGGCGAGTCTTGGTCTTGCTGCAACGCGAAATCGAGTTCTAAAACCTGTCCGGGAAATTGAGTATTTGGCAGAAAAGGAACCAAACAGTACCGACATTTTGAAGACCAACATGTTGGATACATATTATCCAAATCGAAGCAGTCACCTTGAGAATGTTTGTCTATATGAGGTTCTCCAAAATTATATATTCAAGAGGAACATCAAAGAAGATATTGAGAAAGGAGTGTATGCTGTAATTGGAAGTGAGGGATGCCTGGTCAAGCAAAGAAAATGCCAATTAGTAAACCATCGAAAATTGAGTGGTGAATCTCCAGAAAAAAAGGAGTTTTTTTATTTAGCACTTTTGCAACTTTTCAAGCCTTGGCGTGCAGAAGAGGAACTGCTTGGAGATTTTCTCTGTTACGAAGACTCTTTCAATGCAGCCAAGGAGTCCATAGAATGTCCTGCTTTTTCTAAATATCAAGAAATGCTAACTTTGGAAATTGAGCAGGAAGCAACGATTGCAGCCAAGATTGCCAGAGACAGTTCTCAGGACAGTCAGAGTTCTGTTTCATTGAGTCAAGATCCACTTGGAGGACCTATTATCGAAAATGAAGCTGCCACTGCTATGAATGAAGTAGAAAGAGCCATGGCACATGCTCAGGAGGATTCAGTTAACTTAGAAGACTTGGAAAAACAACTCAACATTGAGCAGAGGAAAATATATGATGAAGTTACCAAGGAAATTGAGCACGGATTAAGTCATGAGAAGAACAAGTGCTCATGTACATCTTTGAAGCCTGTCCGACTGTACGTGAGTGGAGAAGCGGGAACTGGAAAAAGTTTCCTCATTAAAGCAATCTCTTGTTATTTGCAGGAAAGGACTGAGTCATCGCTGTCTTGTGTTGTCACCGCTCCTACTGGACTGGCGGCACATAACATTAAAGGTATTACTTTGCATCGTCTACTGATGCTGCCGGTGGAGCATGACAACAAATTACAATACAACAAGTTATCTGGAGATGCTTGCTGTGAAGTTTCAAGAGTCTTGAGGAAAATGAAACTACTTATCATTGACGAAGTAAGCATGGTTTCCAATGTCATGCTTGCCTTTGTGCATTTGAGAATGCAAGAAGTATTTAAAACTGAATATGATGTGTTATTTGGTGGGAAACACATCATTGTTTTCGGAGATCTTCTGCAGCTGACAACAGTAAAAGGTCAACCTGTGTTCAAAATACTCACGCATGAAGATACCAGGAAGTGCCTAGGGAGCATTGGCAACGTTAATATATGGTTAAACTTCAATTATGCAGAACTGCATCAAAATATGCGTCAGGCAAAGGATGAAGATTACAAGAATATTCTACAAGATATTAGAATTGGAAAAGTGACTGAGCATGGGAAAGAAGCTTTAAATGCACGATTACTGTCAAATTTATATCCCAAACAAGAGATTGTGCCTGAGAATATTTTTCAGAAAATTACTGAGAAGAAATCCGGGATATGTCTCATGCCAACTCTTGCAGAATGTGCCATCTTCAACAACAAAATGTTGAATTTAGAAAAGGAGGGGTTGTGAAACTTGAAGCTATCGACAAATTAGAGCATATGGGATCAACAATTATTTTGTCAGACAATTTGAAATCAAAATTGGATTCATTAGAGAAGACTATATCTAAAACAGCGGGTTTTGAAAAGACTTTGAATGTGTGTTTAAATTGCCGAATCATTTTGAGAAGGAATTTACATGTAGAAAGAGGTCTGGTAAATGGATCAATGGGTAATGTTGTTGATTTTGAGAAATACAGAAATAGAGATGGAATAGAATTTTTAAGAATTAAATTTGATGGCATTGAGGAAGTACAGCAAATTGGTCGTTGTTCTGCTAGGTTTTTGCTTGTTAAAGACTTATATGTTCGCCGTAAACAGTTTCCTGTTTGCTTGGCATATGCGGTGACAATCCATAAATCGCAAGGTTTAAGTGTAGACTGTGCATTGGTGAATATTGGCAGTTCTGTGTTCAAGGAGGGTATGGCATATGTGGCATTGTCACGAGTTAGAACTTTATCGGGATTGTACTTAATTGACTGTGATGTCAGAAACATTTGTGCGGATCTAGATTGTGTTAAGGAATACAATAGGTTAAGAAGAGAGTATGCGCCACATTTGCCTCAATATCCTTTGTTTGAGAAACGTGTGGTAGGCCGGAAACGTAGAAATAGCAGTAATAGTAGGGAGGTTGTTGCAAAAAGACTAAAAGTCAATGAACCGAAAATTGTTAGCAGAAAGAAAGTGGATTCTGTTGAAGATGTTGTTGGTTTTCAATTTGAAAACAGTTCTGGTGTCAACTGCTATGCAAATGTAGTGGTTAATGTTCTCTTTTCACTAGAGAGTTTAAAAGAACAGATTCTGTTGAATTCAGAACAAATTTTATGCAGTTTGTTGAATTCTGTTTTCGAGAAATGTAGCACTGATCGAACAAAAGTAGAAAGTGTGTCTGAAGTTCGTTATCTGTTAGATGAATGTTCAGGTCAAACAGACTTCTCTGAAAATAGTCAGCAAGATTGTCAGGAGTTTTTAATGTATATGCTTGATATATTGCAAGATGAGGGTGTAGATGTAGATCAACTGTTTGGGCTTTCTTATCAATGGCAGCATGACTGCGAGAATTGTAGGGTATCAAGTACTACTAGTGTAGACTCAGAAAGATTTATATTTTTAACTTTGCCAGACAGTAAATCAGTCTCCTTTAATAAGCTAGTAAATGCAGCTGATCACAACATGGAGTGTAGCCAATGTAAATCTGAAATGATGTCAACATTACTTATTCGTAGATATGGCCAGTATGTCATTTTAATGATGCAACGATGTAGGCCTGATGGATCAAAATTGTCAACTTTAATAAAAAATGTTGTGGCTTCTCAGCTTTCAATATCAGGAAGGACTTTTGTAACTGTAGCAATTATCTATCACGATGGTCCTTCAACTACTTCAGGACATTATACAGCTTATTTAAAGTCTCGAAACGGCTGTTCATTCTGCAATGATTCCGTTGTAAGTTTAAAAAAAAATTGCCGTTTGACCTTAAAAATTCTTACCTGGTGTTTTTAAAACCAAAATTTTAAAGAAAGAATCTCGAGATTTCCTATGAAGAATTGGAAAAGGTTCATCAAGTTGAGGGAATGTAAGTCTGCAATGCTGTCTAGATTATTGGTCCAAAACTTTTAATTGTAATGTTATTTTGTAAAATCCGACTATATAAACCTGATGCAAGTAAGTCTGCTTCATAGTAAGCAGTATCAGTGTCATAGGAAAAGGAGAACATGAGTGACAAAGAAGGGTAAGATATTAGTAGTCCAGGATTGTGAAAATTATCTTAAATGTTTTCTTTTTGAAAGTTGCGAATATAGAAAATGACGGGATTTGATTGGAAGAATTACAAGACTTGTGAATAGCTGCAACATGATTTGGCCAAGTGGAAACATGTGGTAGAATGTGAGAAGTCTTTTCTTGTATGTAGCATATTTTTCGAATCGTTGGAGGTTTTCTTTCAGAAAGTGGCGGGCTGACAATATTTATAGCACAACACAGTGGACGCTGTTCATAGGACATCCTTCGACGTCATTGAAAGTAAGTTAATTTTAAGGAGTTTTGAATTCAGATTTCTTATGTTGAATGGGTTTTTTAAACACAATCATTTTGATTGTGTTTTTTTTTCCCCGCTGTTACATGATGAATACCTTCAAGTCACTGATTTAAGTGAAATTTGATACATTCTGAGAACAGCAAAAATAAACCATTTAACATGTATAATTAATGTTTTGCTTTTTGTACTTATGATATACATTTAGAAATGTGAAGTAGATATGGAGAAACTGAGTCTTCTGTAAGTGTCAATTTTAATCCTTACAGTGCTGTACTTCTGGGTACTGTTTTTTAAAAAAAAAAATGAATAGGCCTCACCTCAAAGAAAGCTGTTGAAAGCACACATCTTATTTGCATCCTGAAACAATCATTTAAAATGTTAGACACAATTTTATGATGGCTTTACATCTTTTTTGCGCTGCAATTGCATCACTATTGTGAGACATTAGCAGTGCAAAAAAAGCACCATGTTCCAAAATAGGCCTCAGTTCATCAACATCAAGATACAGTTTTTTTAAAATATATATATTTAGGATTGTGTAGGGGACGTAGAGAAGCAGAGACTTCTGTAAATGTCAAAGTTGTTGAAAAACTGTTTGTTCTTGAACCTTTTCCCTTGTCTTTTCTAATTTTTAAATACATGTTTTAATATTTTTGGAAATGTTTGTTCTCTGTTTTACAGATTGAAAGTATGAAAAAATATTTTAAAAAGGTAACAAGAATTATAAGGTAAATGTTTTCTACTCTTTTTACCCGCAATGCACTGCTGATGATGTCACTGACACTATCTCTCATTTACTCTCTATAGCTGTCTTTCTTTTTACATTATTCTCTGTTTACTTCCCTTATACTAACTCTTCTTTTTTTTAAAAAAATATTTTTTTAGTTCGCTTACAGTTCGCGAACCGGTCAGCGAACTTGAAGCGAACCAAAAGAAATAGAGCTTGCCAGAGTGATAAACATTCTAGCAATTTTATTTGAAAGGGGAGGTAGTTCTGAAAAGAACTTTTTTTTTTGTTTTTGTTGTTTTATATATATTTTTTTTTTTTCTGAACATTTTTTGATTTTTTTGTATTTTTAGAACAGTTTTATGTTTTTTTTGTGTTTTTTATGGAGGGGAAACAACAAAAAAACAGGCATTGAAAACGGCTCAACAGGAGCAAAAAAAAAATTACTGCTTGGGTGCATTAGGGCACTTATGGTTTACGAACACCATATTAATCAAGTTGATGCTCATGTTCCCATACGACAGCATTGCACCACAATATATACAAGTTAACCTCATATGTTTGAAATTTGGTTGAATGTTTGGCACAGTTTCCTGTGCCTCTCTTCCTGTCAAAGACATTGTTGTGTTAGATCTGGCCACAGGAGTTGTCGGGGGATTGTCTTGTAGGTCCCTTAACTCAGCCCGGCTGTAGTTTAAGGGATGCCACCTGGTCATATGTCGATGCATAGTATAGTTGCCCATACTATATTTCTTCTCTGTGCCTCTAGACAATCTGTAATCACAGATGAGGCAGGTGGCATATTTCGCATTCACCTTCTTCTCTCCTGGAGGGATGGAAAAAAACTGCCAGATGAAACTTGTTTTTCTCTTAGAAACACGGGGCAACTCCGGGATAAATTGTGGTTGATCTGTATCCTCTTCTTCTTCTTCCTCCTCTTCCTCCTCTCTGTTAGAGATAAATTGACTTGGTGGTCCTCTCTTCTTATGAGGAGGTTGAGGTGGTGGTGGGGGTCCACCAGCTGCAGCAAGTACAGAAGCCATTGCTCAATTATAGGTAAATGGTCTTTCTCTCACCAAGATGAAAGTCAGAGTGAGGAAAGAAGGAGGGGTTTACATGATTTGGGAAAAGCAAAAGTTCTAAACCAATGAAAAGTGTTATTTTTAGGTCACATGACCTAGTCATACATCATTTGGAAACCAAAAGTGAAATGAACCAATGAAAAGTTTGATAAACAAGTCACATGACCTGTTCCGCTTACGTTACGCGGTGCGCGCCGCGTCCCGGATCGCTTCCGGTTCGCGGTCCGGAGCACTTCCGGGAGCGCTAACGCAGCGCGTCATTAGACGCATTACGCGACAATGTGATACGTCGCGCTTCCGCGACGCGTCACAGTTCCGCTAACGTAACGTTGACCGGTTCGCGGACTAGGTCGCGGCATCAAGATGAGCTAACGGAAAGCTTCCCGGTTCGCGAACTAGAAGCGAAGAAAAAAAATATTTAAAAAAAAATTATTAATAAACATCTAAAATATATTTTAAGATTTAAAGAAGAATACATTTTACAGCTACAGATGTTAGCTTTTAAAAAACCAATGAAATTCACAGAAAAAACCATAGGTTATAGACCATATATAGTTAGGAATTTGCATTTACAAAACCTTGAAAATTCACTGAAAAAACCATAGGTTATAGACCATATATAGTTAGGGATTTGCATTTACAAAACCTTATTTTACTCGCATAAAACCATTGAAATTCCATATATAGTTAGTTGCGCTAACTATATATCGCGCACCCGCAATCCACTGCTGATGATGTCACATATTACATCATTCATGACATGGTCAGTGACATCACTGATGACATCACTGATGACAACATCCAGTGACTGTATGTTTCTGTAAAGTGTAAATATGTCTTACATATTGAAGAATGAGTGGATGTATAAGTGTCTGGATGAAGGATTTAGTAGGTGCATGACTGACTGTATGAGTGAGTGATTAAATATGTCTCACTGAGTGCATGGGTTAGTGACTAAACTGTCTTAATTTGTGCATCATTATGTCTGTTGTTCTGTAAACTGCTGCATGTGTTGATAAGTAGCTATATGAGTAACTATATGGGTTATTGATTGGTAGCCCAAGTATTTGTATGGGAGACTGAGTGTGTGTGTGGGTGGCTGGGAGGTGTATGACTCTGTGCATAGATGTGTGAGCAGTGGATTCACTAGATGTATGGGTTCAAAAGTGCATGTGGAAACAGCTGTATGGGCGGTTGACTGTGTGCATGAGTGTATTGGTGAGTGAATGGATATCTCAGTGCTACATGTCAAAGTAAGTACATATGTAAAACACAGTACATGTGAGAGTTGACATATATAAATAACTGTGCATAAGAGCCAGTGAATGTGTGAGTGGCTGTATGGATCATTGTGAACTTGTATCAGGGATTGTATAAGAGAGTAAATATGTGTTAGTATATGTTTGAATAAGTAAAGTTTGTATAACTGTATAGTTGAGGAAATGGAGGTGTGATTGATTCTTTGCATGACTGACTAGGTGTGTGAGTAACTCCATGGATGAGTGACAGTCTGTGAGTGTCTGTTTACACTGATTGTATCTAAGGTTATATTAGAGTCTGAAGAGGTTCATCGTATTATCACATGAATGATATCATCAGTGATGTGATCAGTAATGTCAAATGAGATGTCATCAGTGATGTCATTTGAGATGTCATCAGTGATGTCATTTGAGATGTCATCAGTGATGTCATCAGTGATGTCACTGACCATGTCATGAATGATGTAATATGTGACATCATCAGCAGTGGATTGCGGGTGCGCGATATATAGTTAGCGCAACTAACTATATATGGAATTTCAATGGTTTTATGCGAGTAAAATAAGGTTTTGTAAATGCAAATCCCTAACTATATATGGTCTATAACCTATGGTTTTTTCAGTGAATTTTCAAGGTTTTGTAAATGCAAATTCCTAACTATATATGGTCTATAACCTATGGTTTTTTCTGTGAATATATATATATATATATATATATATATGTATCCAACACACCGTCACCTGCCTCACGCTCTGGACCAACTCCAGCCAGGAAAAAAGCCAACGGACACGGACCACTTCAAGTGCTCCAATTTTAATTAAGGTGCAGAAAAAGCCTCATGATGTTTCGGCTCGCAAGAGCCTTGTTCACATATATATATATATATATATATATATATATATATATATATATATATATATATATATATATATATATATATATATATATATATATATATATATATATATATATATATATATATATATATATATATATATATATATATATATATATATATATTCACTGAAAAAAACATAGGTTTCACAGACATTATAGTTAGGAATTAGCATTTGAAAAACCCTTGAAATTCTCTGAAAAAAACATAGGTTTCAGACAAGTTATAGTTAGTTATTAGCATTTAAAAAAGCTTAGAAATTCACTGAAAAAACCATAGCTTTCAGGGGTGTTATAGTTAGCTGGACATTTCACTCGTATAAAACCATTAAAATTCTCCCGTTATAGTTAGTTGTACTAACTATAACTCGCGCGCCCGAAATCCACTGCTGATGATGTCACATATTACATCATTCATGACATGGTCAGTGACATCACTGATCACATCACTAATGACATCATCCAGTGAATGTGGTTGGGGTTGATATTTAAATAAGTATTATATATATATAGCAATTTATATTGAAGAGTGAGTAGATGTATAAGTGTCTGAATGCAGGATTTAGTACCAATGTGATTCACTGTCTAAGTGACGAATTTAAAGTGTCTCACTAAATATATGTGATAGTGATTAAACTGTGTGAATATCTTTATCACTCTATCTCTTGTTGTGTAAAGTACTACATAAATTGGTCACTAGGTATGTGAAAGTGTATATTAGTTATTAATTAGTTAAGTGAGTATTTGTATGGGATTGTAAATGAATATGTGTGTGGTTGGGTGGGGGGTATGTAACTGTCCACAGATGTTTAAACAGTTGATTTAGTAGGTATATGAGGTTAAGATTGTAAGTGGAAACAGTTGTTTGAGTGAGTGAATCTCTTTATAGGTGTGGTGATGAGTAAATATATTCCTCAATCATACATGTCCAAGAAAGTAGAAATGTAAAAGGCTATGTATGTGACAGTTGTATAGAAATAAGTATACTTAAGACTCAGTTATTGTAGGAGTGACTGTATGGATAACTGTATACTTGTAATAGTGATTCTGTAAGACACCAAGTATGACTTTCTAACTATATGAATAAATACAGTGGTGTTTATGTAACTGTGTGCCTTAGTAAATATAAGTATGATCAATTGTTTGCATAAGTGAGTAGGACTTCTGCATTAGCTAATAGGATGTGTACTGGTGTGTAATGTTGATGTAGGTGTATAAGTATATTTCATAGTATTCTTTTGAATTTTGTTAGCATATATGACTGAATGTATATGTAAGTGTTTACATGTGTGTATTGATTTAGGAATCACTAAGTGGGGTTTTTAGAAACTAGTATTGGTGTGTCACTGGTTTCAAACATGATACTTCATATTTTATAATGTGTGTTGAAAGGTTATGTTACTGTATGATGAGGTGTATCAGCTAGTCATGTGGATGATATCATCAGTGATGTCATTTGAGATGTCATCAGTGATGTCATCAGTGATGTCATTGACCATGTCATGAATGATGTAATATGTGACATCATCAGCAGTGGATTTCGGGCGCGCGAGTTATAGTTAGTACAACTAACTATAACAGGGGAATTTCAATGGTTTTATACGAGTGAAATGTCCAGCTAACTATAACACACCTGAAAGCTATGGTTTTTTCAGTGAATTTCTAAGATTTTTTAAATGCTAATTCCTAACTATAACGTCTGTGAAACCTATGTTTTTTTCAGTGAATTTCAATGGTTTTGTAAATGCTAATTCCTAACTATAACATATGCAAAAAAAAATTTTTGGTGAATTTCAAAGATTTTTTAAATCATACTTTTTAAATATATTTATTGTTTTTTTTATATTTTCTAACTCCATTTTTTTAATCTTTTGGTTTTTAGATGTTATTTTTTAAATTACATTACACATTTTTTGTAATTAAATTATTTTACATATTTTTTTTCACTATTATATATTGTTCATAATATACTTACATTATTTGTATTTATTTTTTCTTCTTTTTTGGAGTTGCACACCGTACGAACACCCTGCTCGTTTACTGTGCAAAACGTGTCCTCCATTTTAGGTTCGCTGTCTAGGATCCGCATAAGGTGTGCGACAGGTACGAATTTTCCAACGCGGTTGCTATGCGACCTGTGCAGGACGTATGGCGCATACAAGAGATGTAGGTATAACATAAAGTGGTGGATGCGCGGTACGGCGTGACATCATATGCATATCGGACTCGGTGGGTGTGCGGCTTCCGTGATTTCTTTAATGTTGGAAAACTTATTTATGTATATCTAATATAAATATTAAGACAAGAGATTATCTGAGATTATTATAAAAATAATATTCTTGAACTTTCTTAAAAGGTACATACCTTTTTTATGCAATTTTTCAAAGTCGCGCTGGACGTGAGCACGATGCAAGCAGGGTGCGTACTGAGTGTGCACATCCTACGCGCATCCTATGCGCACCCCAGGTGACTTAAAAAAACTGAGATTTGATTGGTTCATTACATTTCCTATTAAAACTATTATAGGACCCCACCCATTTCAATCACTCTTCTTAGAAATTTTCTGAGGGAAAGACCTCCTGAGAAGATCTGCTGCTCTTTTTTTCTGGACAAGAGATTCATTTTAAGATAGTATGGCTACTAATCCACCATCATCCTCTGATTCATAAAAGTCATCAGAGCAAGAATTTGTTCCTGAACCGCCGCCAAAGGAAAAATATACCAGCATTGTCTGGTAATTTTTCACCTTTCCACCGGCTTAAAAAAGGTGAATGCAACAAAAGTTACTTGCCGAATATGCAATGAAGTGCTTTCAAGAGGAGACCCCAACAAAAAGTACTCATGCGGAACTGCAAGTATGCTGAAGCACTTGCAATCTACGCATCCAGTCAACTTTGCAAGGGAGGAGTTAAGGAGATTGAGAAAGGCTCCTCCTGCTTCATCAGAAGGCCGGAGTACGAATGGAGCAACACCATCAACCTCTACCACACACCCTGATATTCATCCCCAATTTGTGAAACTTAGTATAAGCTGTGTAAAATGTGGACGGCTGATAGCATATGGAGAGCAGTCGGTGGATCTGGTGTGTCGAGCCGTTGACAACCACCATTGATAGATTTATTTTCACTGTTTTGAAAAAACAAAATAAAACATACAAAACCGTTTAAAAAATCCCTGCCTTAAAAAAAAGATAAAAGTTATTTTCAGGACTAACTACTCTGGTTAAAGAAAGATCTAAACTAGTATGCTAGTGTGTGAAAGTTGAGATGAATGTATGTGTACTGCATAATTGACTGTAAAAGTAGATTTCTGATGTGTGGTGAATGCATAAGTGCAGAATTATAAGGAGGTGCTGAAGCATGACACTGTAAACTGTTTAACTACAGCGTGCTGTGGTACTTCCAAAGCACAGGGATGTAACATATGTACATAAATATGTTGCAACTATGTGCTTCCCTCTGCACAGCTGCACAAACTGCAGCCATGTGGTGAGACAGGCACCCTTGCACCATGGTGCAAGGATGACCGTGTCATGTGGAGATTGTTTTTGTGCAAGAATGGACACCTTCCTGCACAAAAACAATCAGTAAAGGTATTTTTCTCCTTCAATATATGCTGTGCATTGCAGCATATATTGAAAGTGAAAAATGAGGAGAAGTGAAAACAATTTTCGTTGTTGTGCTTTGCTACACCAATAGGAGAATGGTGTAGCATTCACATACATGTCCAGATATATGATTTCTGATAAATCTGGAGATGTGTCTTGTTCTATGAGTGTTCTGTGCAAACCCGCACAGCAAAACCTATAGAACACCTTTTCACCGCAAAGTACTTTATATTATGAGATAATATTTACATGGAAAAGAAAAGGTTTACAGAATGCCTTTTCCTCACCTTATAAATAAGAAAGAGAGTTAAGGGCTAGGCCAATTGTCAATATAGGAGTAAATTTGTGTACTAATACCAAAGACTAACATACATTTATAACTACTTACGTTTTAGGAAACTGATAGGACACTATTATATATTACTGAAGGGAAGGGATGCAATTTAATATGACAAATGCAAAAACACTGACTGATGTGGTTTAAGTTAAAGGGTTTAATTTTTTTAATTCTGAAATTATTGAGACCTGTAAAACAATCATATTAGTCTATTCTGTACTATACCATATATCTTGCAGACAGGTGTTTTGAAGCTGTCCCCTATTCTATACTTTTTGCATTACAATTTTCTGACAGAAATCTAGTCCATCCAAGTTCCTTTTCTTCATCTGTGTGGAAACACAGTCCATTGTGCATTTTAAGACTTACTAAAACGTATGTCAACAGTAATACACGTAAAAAACAGTACACATTTTATGCACTTGTTTTTTATCATCTAAATGATGGTAACTTTGATATTTTAAAATTAAGATCTGTAAAAAAAAAAGAAAAAATAGTTAAACATATAATAATACATTTTTAACAGGACAGCATAATTTTAACATTTTACAAAGTAATTTCTTTGCCTTTTTTGCTGTTCTCAGAATATATTGAATTTCACTAGAAACAGTGATTTCAATTGTACTCATCACATAACAGCGGGCAAAAAAATCCCAATCAATTAGATTGTTTAAAAAAAACACTAATACATCTATAGTAAAATACTAGATAATACAATTCACTCATATATAAAATGATTACTGCTAAGAAAATGTTATAACTTAAATTTATAAACAATATAAATAATGCCAGTTAAAATTATACACAAGACAATGTGCAACAATAAGTCCATAATTTAAAGAAATACATTTCCTTGAGGCCAAATTGTATTTTTGAAGTAATTTTTATGTAAATTGTCCAATGATAATCCTATGAAATGATAACAATAAATTCCTCAGAGGCTGAATTATCTTCCTAAACTTTGGCTTTAAAAATATTAGATAGGAATTTGGCAATTCGAAAGGCAAATGTTGTTTAAAAACCAAATCAGCATCATTACAAAGACTCCAGCCGTTCTCACTTTTGAGATATGCAGTGTAATGTCCTGATGCTATTGAAGAATCATTGTGGAAAATTATTGCTACTGCTACAAAAGTCCTTTCAGATATTGATATTTGTCTAGCAACAATTATTAAATATTAAAGTGTCCAATTTTCTTCCATCAGCTATACAACGTTGCATCATTAAAATTATATATTTTCCATATCTTTGGATAAATTGTGTTGATAACATTTCTGAATTGCTTTGCCTACACTCCATGTTTTGGTTTGCAGCTTTAACTAATTTACTGAAAGACACTGATTTACAGTCCGGTTATGTCAAATATAAAAATCTTTCAGTGTCTACATTAGTGCTACATGTATACATACAATTTTCACATGGATGTTCCCATTTATAACAATGGCCAAAAATATTCTCTATATCTATACCTTCATTTTCCAATCCTGTAAGCATATACATTAGAAACTACTGAGCATCTTGTTGGATATTTTGTGTGAATTTTGTAGAAACAGAACATACATCCAAAAGATTACGAACAACTGAAACCCTTTGTATTTTACTTTTATCTGTTCTCAATTTTTCATAAAGAGAATGTAACAAGGAACAACATCTTTTATCCTGATTCTCCATAATTTGCAGTTGCAAACCTTCAATAAAAAACAACATTGACCACTACATTAGCATAGCAGTTGACACCAGAACCATTTTCAAACTGAAAACCAACTATCTCTTCAACAGTGTCCTTTTTGTTTTTGCTTGCAATCACAACATTATCTTGTTTTTTCCCTTTCTCCACACCTTCAGTACAGATATTCTCATACCTTCTTTTTCTAGCAACCACATGCTTTTCAAATACAGGATATTGACCTAAATTAGGAGCATATGTTCTTCTTAACTTATTGTACTCTTCGACACAGTTGGCATCTGCAGTAATCTTAGTATCATTAAAAACAATCACAAACAAACCAGATAATGTTCTGACTCCCGACAAAGCAACATATGCCATACCTTCTTTAAACACAGAATTTCCAATGTTTACCAAAGCACTGTCAACACTTAAACCTTGAGATTTATGAATAGTCACTGCATATGCCAGAGAAAATGGAAACTGTTTTCTACGGATATATACATTTTTAACAAGCAAAAAAAGAACAGAGCATAGACCAATTTGTTTCACTTCTTCAATCTGATCAAATTTAATCATTAAGAATTCAATACTATCTTTATTCAGATAATGAACAAAATCCACAACTTTGACCATTGCTCCATTAACTAAACCTTTTTCTACATCCAAATTACGCCTTAAAATTATCCGACTGTTCCTACATGCATATAGATTCTTTTCTAAACCAGCAGTTTTAGATATTCATTTTTCTTAAGAATCCAATTTTGTCTTCAATTTTTTGGTCAAAATAATAGTGATTCCTTCATGTTCTATTTTATTGATGGCTTCCATTTTTATTTTTCTTAATTTTCCAGTTTCAAAAGTTGTTCATTGAATATGGAACACTCACGCAGTGTTGGCATTAAGCAGATTACAGATTTCTTTTCTGCAATTTCCATGTATATTTTCTCAGGAACTATATTTTCATTTGGAAACAAATTGGAAAGTAATCAAGTACGTAAAGCTTGTTTGCCATGTTCTGTCAGTAGTTCAATTCTTATATCTTGGAGAATAGTTCCATAATCAACATAATTTGCCTGTTGCATATTTGTAATCAGTTCTTTGTATTCAAAATATGACCAAATGTTCACATTTCCAACACTACCCAGAGACTTTCTGATGTCTTCATGCGCAGGTGTTTTAAAAGCTGGTTGTCCTTTTACAGGAGTCAGTTGCAGTAGATCTCCAAAAACTATGTCGTGTTTTCCTCCAAATAACACGTCATACTCTGTTTTAAGAATTTTCTGCATTCTTAAATGCACAAAGGCAAGCATTGAGTTTGATACCATGCTTACCTCATCAAAATAATGAGAAGTTTAATTTTCTTGAAGACTCTTGAAACTTCACAACAAGCTTCTCCAGATAGCTTATGGTTTTCCAATTTGTTTTCATGCTCTACTGGTAGCATTAGTAAACGATGTAAAGTAATTCCTTTAATGTTGTGTGATGCCAACAGAGTTGGAGCAGTGACAACACAAGACAAATGTGAATCAGTTGTTTTCTGTAGATAAGTTGTAATTACTTTAATTAAAAAACGTTTTCCTGTTCCAGCTTGTCGACTCACGTACATTCAGATAGGTTGAAATGACGTACATGAGCACTCATTCTTTTCATAAAGTAATCCAAAGTCAATCTGTTGTCTCACTTGCTCATATATTTCTTTTTGCTCAACAGTTAGTTTTTTTTCCAAGTTTCCTAAGTTTGTTACATCTTCTTGAGCTTGATACATTGCTGTTTCGACCTCATACATGGCGATTGCTGCTTCATTTTCAACAATTGGTTGTCCTAGTGGATCTTGACTCAGCGCAGGAGAACTTTGACTGTCTTGAGAACTGTCTGTAGCAATCTCATATGCAATTGTAGCTTCTTGATCAATTTCATCGTTCAACATTTTCACATAATTTGCAAAAGCACTGCATTGTATGCTACTTTACAAGCATTAAAGGAATCCTCATAGCTCTGGAAATCTCCAAGTGATTCCAGTTCTGAACACCATGGTTTGAATAGTTGTAAAATAGCTAAATAGTAAATCCCTTTTATCAGCAGTGTCACTACTCAGCTTCCTGTGATTAATCTAATTTCCTTTTGTTTGTTTCACCAAACATCCTTCGGGACCAATGACTCCATATTTTCCATCATTGATGTTCTCTGTAGTATTCCGTTTGAAAATAAAATTTTGCAACACTTCATAGAGACATATGTTCTCAAGATAATGACTTCTGTTTGGGTAATATGTGTCCAATATATTTGTTTTCAAAATATCTGTACTTTCTGGATCTTTTTTTGCTAAATATTCAATTTCTTGTATAGATGTCAGTACTTGATTTCGCATTGCTGTAAGACCTAGACTCACATAAAGGATTCTTCTAGATTTGGATTATAGTCTTGCAGATGATAACCGATCTGAGCATTCATATGCTCCGATTTCTCGATGCGATAACATCTTCAAACTGAAACTGTATAATTTCTTACTTAGAGTCTTCTCGTGAGAAATCTCTTCCCACATTTCTTTCAATTCTGTCTTTTCTGATTTTGTAATATAATATGTTGCATATCGAGCAACAGCAATGGAATTGTCCGCAACATATTGAATATCCATGTTAGCATTCCACATGGACAAAACAACTGGGTTATAGTCATTTATGTATTTTGACTCTTCATTCTTCTTAGGTTGTAGGTATTTTTTGGAGACTTTCTTGTGATAGCATGTCGCAAAGATGACATAAAACTGTTCACTCTTCCTTTCGATATTACAGGACGTGGAAATCCAAACCGACATTTGGTGTAGAACTTGTCCTTACATTTGTACTTTCATCTACACTATTTTCCTCATCTGTGGCTTTGGAATCGTAAGATTAGTGCTCTTAAGTTGTTTTCTTCTGTGCTTTTGGGTACAGCACATGTTGCATATTGTTCAATAAAGCTCAAAACATAAGCTCGGTCACAGGCAACAACTGCATGCAACATATGGGCCGGGATGCCCGCCACCCCTTCCACCACCAATCCCAATGGGAGGAGACAGACACAGTTTAAACTTTTGGAAGGCAGGGGGGCCTCACGACCCCCCGGCCGTATTTATTAAAAATATAAAACAAAACTTAAAACTTTAAATTAAAATGTTTCATGTATCATGTACAAATTCAACTTTCATTACATTTGATGAAGACAGGTATTCAGGCTAACCTTAACAAATCTCTAATACAAAGATTTCCTAACAAAAGTCTAACATCATGACATAATGCATTGCATATGAATTTGTACATCCTAACGTTAGGGGCCAACGGCAAGGTCTTAACCGGTGTCAGGTCACCAAATTCCCGCCCTCACGTGTGAGTGGCGCATGCGCAGAGGACTTTACCCTCGTAGCCAACTGTAACTTCCCTTGTCGTGGGGGCCCCCTTTCACTCGACGCCATCTTAAGGTCGTCCAAGTTCCCGTGCGAGGTATCCGTAAGAAGGACAGCGTGGACTCTCCCCGTTTTCCCGCACTCTCTTCCGCCGGAGCGGATATCCGGCCCCTGGGAAATTCTGGGGAGGGGCATATAGCCGTCTCCCCCTGGGAGGGGCCTATGGCCGTTTCCCCCTGGGCGACCCATCCGTAATGGGTGCCTCCCCTCATGGGAGGGGCCAATGGCTGCCTCCCCCCGGGCGCTCCCATCCGTAATGGGTGGCACCCCCCCTAGGGACCTTGAAATCACTGCTCACCGATCATGACCTTACCGCCCGACCGAAGACTAAATAAATACGACAGTTAGTTACCTACTAGGGAGAAAAAGCCTATGCTTACTCTCAAAGTACAGCTCGATATATCCAATAACTTTAACATCGCTACAAAGGAAGAAAGGTCCTATAGCGCAGAACGTTCTTTATTGTATACATTCCTTAACATTTCTACAAAGGAAAAAAGGCCTATAAGCAAGTATTCAGTTACATGCACACTTCTGGTATCAGCTTACAATGAAGGCAATGATTCCCACAAGACATGTTTTATTACCAACAAATTGCAACTTGTTAGAGGCGGCAGACCCGAGAGCAGAGGACGGCCCGGGACCAGGGTTCGATTCCCGGCGCAGCAGGTTTCTGGACCAGGGTCAGCAGACTCGATAATTCTCTCGCCTCGGTGCCCACTCTGATCAGCGATCACACTCGGCAACTCTGGGCATTAGCTTGCCTCATCTTCACTAACGGCCCCACCAGACCGCCGGGGATGCCTGGTCTCACCCTGGAGATACCCATTAAGGGACCATCTCTCAGGGAAGCCAGGAAGGGTTTCGCAGCGGTCGAAGCGCCTTGGGACCCTACGGGTAAGTAGTGCGCTATATAAAATGCCAATACATACATACATACATACAACTTAGAACTTTGTTTATTCCCAAATCTTTGCAACAGGGGCTGGTGGGTGGGTCAAAAAACTGTAGCTTGTTCCCTTGAGGGCTCACGAGCGAAGAGTGGTGCAGCCTTCAGAGCGCAGGAACAAGTGGATGCTTTCCTGGATTCCCGCGCCTTTTATCCAGCAGCGGGAAGGCGGGTCCGCGACCCCATCCCGCCCATCGGTGCATGGACTTCCGGGCGGGTGTTTAGGACAACCCTTTTAGGCGGCGGGGGCGTGCCCTGACCCCGTATTGGGTGGCGCCCCCCCTAGGGACCTTGAAATCACTGCTCACCGATCATGACCTTACTGCCACATGCCAGATAGTTGACCGACTATCTGGCCCCCCCACACCTCCTATAGGTCATGTCCCCTCAACCCCACTAGCTATCATGTCTCCTATCAATAAGTCATTCCCCACCCTGGACAGGTGTACCCCATCATCAGAATAACAGTGATCGCCCCCGATGCACCCATGAGATATGCTTTGAAGATGAGCAGAGCGAAACAATTTCTCCATTTTATTGTTGATCCTCTTTACCGAATGGTTCAACGCTGTTGTGGACAAACCACCCGCCCATACCCTCCGCGGAATCATGTGAGACCAAGCTAATGTACATCCCGGGAGCGTCTTTGCTAACCAACTAACTACCGAAAGTATGTGCTCAATTAAAGCTCGTCTGCCCAACCTCACCAAGTCATTGCCCCCAATGTGCACTAAGACTACAGATGGCGGTGACCTGTGCCACCCTAATAATTCTTCCACAAAACTTTGCAGTTGGTCAATACACAGGCCGCCCTTCCCATGGAAGGACACCCTGAAACCATATTCCTCAGATGTGTGGATCGCATCACCTGTCTTGAATATGTCCCTGGCACGCCTCACGTATGAGTGGCCCACGACCCAGACCACTCGTCTTCCATTCCTTGTTCCTGAAGTGGTGGCTAGCTGACACTGGGCCGGTCCCAATTTCCGCCCTGCGTCACAGGCTCGTGAAACTGTAATCCAAACAAAAGACAACAAGCGTGAGTGCACTTCATCAGTAAATTACAACATGTGCAGCCGCACGTACCGTTTGAAACAAATCGAAGACCAGCGGCTTGACTGTTTAACATTGTCTGCCTGCAGACCTTGAGCCGTTGCTTCTGTAGCGACCCCTATCCTGAATGAATGGGTCCCAAAATCAATCGGGTTCAAGCCCGCTGCTGCAATCGTGATTGCCAGCACCCTCTGAAACTGAAACTTTGTTAACGGGGTGCCGTCCGCATGTCGCAGCAAGGCCCCCCCCACGTTGTCAACCTCTGTTTTAGGTAGGCCTCAACATGCCTCACTGGACAACAGGGACTACCTGGAGCACGCTGCAACACAATGCTATTCCCTGGGCCTCCTGATCCGTCTTTGACCTGGCTATCGTGATCAGCAGAGAATCCCCCCTCACTTGCGTGTGATCCCTGCGCAGACCCCCCTCCGTATCTCTTTTGTTGGCAGCCACTAATTCGCTCACCCGCAGGGCCCCATAGAAAGCCAACGCGAACGCTGTCCGGAATAATACAACCTCGCTGGGTGAGGAGCATGTCTCCTCCAGTTTAGCCAACAAGGAGGTCAATCTGTCGAATCCTATTGGGTGCCTGGTATCCTTTTTGCGCCCCTCCAAGCGCTGCCAGCCGCGCAGCACCTTCCTGACTATGAAGGAGTCCGTCGGGTCCCTGATGCCATGTAGCTGAGCCATAAATGATATGGCAGCCTTATACCGACTGGCGGTTGCCGTCGACCGGCCCTCCTCATGAAGTGCCACTAAAAATTGGGTAAAGGACCCCTCCTGACCCCATCTATGCTCCCATGCCGGGCCCAAAAAGGCGCTGTATGAGCGGAACGCCCCTTCATAAGCTTTCCTTGTCCTGGGCGCTAAACTGACTGCCATGAGGTTTTGTAGTCCGGGGCGCCGATTTGCCATAATGCTTCGGGAAATGGCCCTGCCACTAGCTCCGCTGAGGGTAAACAATCCCTGAAAGCCTGCATTTTGAAACGAGAGAGCGCATCAGCTGCATTATTCAGTTCACCCGGCACATGTTTTGCCCTGAATTGTACGTTTAATCTCAAGCATTTCAACACAATTTCTTTCAACAATCGCAATATCTATTTGCAGCGTGCTGCCTGCTGATTAATGCACTCAAACACAGTCATGTTATCGGACCAAAATACCACAGATCGGTCTCTGAACTCCTCCGGCCATGCCGACAGGGCCACCAAGATGGGGAATAGCTCTAGAAAGCCAATGTTGCTCGTCAAACCACTTGTTTCCCACCATGCTGGCCATCTTTGGGCCGACCAACGGTTTCCAAGGATCGCGCCAAACCCCACGCTGCCCGCAGAGTCGGTCCATAAGCCCAGTTCAGCCAACGAGGCCGGGGCTTTGTTCCAGACTACTCTGCATTTTAAATCCGCCAGGAATGCCAGCCAAATGAGCATGTCCTGGCGAACCTCTGCTGACAGTCTCGTGCGATGGTGCCCTTCCTTGAGGCCAACCATGCCCTGGGCAATGGATCGTGAGAAAGGGCGAGACATCGGCAAAACCCTCAACGCAAAGTTAAGCTGACCTACTGTTTGCTGTAATTGGTGCAGTGTAACTTTCTCGTTCCGTAGAACACTGCAACAAGGAGGCCCTGAATTTGGCGATTTTCTCGGCCGGCAAGCGGAAGCAACCCTCCACGGAGTCAAGTTCAATACCCAGAAACTCCAGGGAGGTAGTCGGCCAAAATCATCAAGATAATGCATCACATGTTGATGCCCTGTGGCCTTCCAGAATACCCACTCCAGAAATGAGCTAAACATTTCAAAATAGGCACACGAAATTGAACAACCCATCGGCATACACATATCCATGTAGTATTTCCTCTGAAATGTAAAACCCAGCAAGTGCTGATCTCGGGGATGCACCGGAAGGAACCTAAATGCAGATTCAATATCTGATTTTGCTAACAATGCACCAGGGCCTAAGCGATTCAACATTACCACTGCGTCATCGAAAGATGCATACCTTACACTGCAAATGTCTGGATCGATCACCTCATTAACAGAGGCCCCTCTTGGTGCCGACAAATTATGGATGAGCCTGTATTCCCCCGGCTCCTTTTTCGGCACTACCTCTAATGGGGAACCCACAAAGTCGGCCGTTGGTGGGTCACTAAAAGGTCCTGCCACCCACCCCAAGCCAACCTCTTTGGCGATCTTTGTGGCGGTCACCGCCGGGTTCTGCTGAATGGATAGTTGGTTCTTACATGAGGGGGCTTCCGAAAATCACCCACCGGGATCCTGAAGCCATACGAGAAGCCATCTCGCAGGATCCCAGCGGACACATGATCAGGGTATTTGTTCAGCCAAGGGGTCAAAGCCAGAATATCCACGGGCGATAGTTTGGACCTCACCGGCGCCGTATCAATCCTGTTTGGTACCCCCTTTGTCTCCGGTACCACTGGCTCTGGATCGGCAGCTAGTTTCGGGGTGGGAGGTGTTACCACAACCAGAACACGCATGCCTGAACCTACACGTATCTTGCGGCCTGTTACACGTTCCCTTATTGAAACCCAAACATACTCCTCGCTTATTTCCGTTCCCGCCCGATCTAGGCTGAGACTCCCCCCCGTAGCTTGGTCGAAAGGGCTGAGGATGTTTCTGTTGATAGGCCCTGGAGCCGTTTGTGCTCGACCCTGACCCACCCGCCGATCTCGTCAAGAACTGTGCATGCCAAGATACATTATCCAAACAATCCCAAGTCAGTGTTTCATTAAACTCTTTCGCTTTTCTAAAAGCCATGTCATACCCTTTCCATTCTTCTCCTCCATACTTCTCATGGATGCCCGTGATCCTGCTCTGGTAGCAAGCCAGGTCACTCAACAGCTCTGGTGTTTGCTCAGCGATTATTGCTACAAAAATAGAAAAAGCCCTGATCCAGTTCATCATAGACTCTTCCACCCTGAATTCTGCCATTTTTGCCCGCCATACACTGGGGTGCCATAAATCTTTCTGAGTCTTGGCATATTCCAACTCTCGATTATCAGTCAACAATGAAAACATGGGGGGAGGAGTTTCGCGGGCAACCAAGATGGCCGCGTAAGCTCGAAGCTCCGAAGACCCTCCGATCCTCCGTATCGATCCTGTTAACTATCCTGTCCCACAACGGTGGGAATCAGTTGCGGTGCTGATGCTGATGCGGCGCCCGTTCTCAGATTGAAAATCCGAGCTTCCTGTACCGAGTTGCACCGTCGGGAAGCCTGGTGACGACGACGCCATAACAGCCTGGCATTGTTGGGACGGCGGCGGCGCCCCTGTGCGGTGGCATTTCGAGTGGGGAGGAACTGCCTTGCTAAGGTCCGGTGACCGTACTGCTCGTACTGGAGGCTCGACGTCCCCTGGGCACGGTGGAGGTGATTGTTGACTTCGTCCGTCTGGTGGTGGTCTTGTTGGCTGGACCCCTTCTCGGATTGCACGTTCCCCGCCGCCCATCATGGCGGGCAGAGGGGACCAAGACAAGGGGAAGCCTCCGAGGGCCAGCAGGAAACCCTCCCTTTCGCAGCCCACCATTCCTGAACGATTCTCTCTCTCCAAAGGTTCGCCAGGTGCATCGGGCCGTACCAAAGACTCGCTTCAGGATGTGTCCCCGGAAGATGCGGAACCCACCCTCCGGGACGTGATGGGAGCCATTGCGGGCATGAAGACCGAAATGCACAAACAACATGAAGTGATGTCCCACAAGGTTGATACCCTCACGATCGAGCTCAACCTCATCAGAGCCGACCTCGGGAAGACGAATGACAGGGTCAAGTCGCTCGACATCAAGACGTCGAGTCTGACTACTGATATGTCTGATGTGCAGACGAGGTCCGGGACTTGAAGGCCGCTAATTTGATGCTTGCCCACCGGCTTGATGATTTTGAAGGACGGGCACAACGCCAGAACGTCCGCATTACAGGTGTGCCGGAGGGTGCGGAGGAGGACGCTGCTGATTTGTTTGTGGAGGAACTGGTGGTGAAGCACTTGGTGCCCGGAGGCCTGAGTAAGTTCTTCTCAGTGGAGAGGGCTCATAGACTGCCTGGTGGCCAGCCGAAGTCGGGTGCGTCCCCGCGCCCTATCATTGCCAGACTTTTTAACTACAGAGACCGAGACGCGATCCTACAAGCGTCGAGAAGTGGCGGTCCGCTGAAATTTCAGAATGCGGACATGAATTTCTTCCCCGACTTCACCCAGGCTGTACAGAAGCACCGACAAAGTTTCCTGGGAGTCAAACTGAGACTGAGAGAGATGGGGCTGAGATACTCCATGCTTTATCCAGCGAAACTTCGAATTGAGCATGGCGCTCGGACGCTGTTTTTTGACTTGCCGGATGCTGCTGGGGACTGGCTGGACACTTTGCCTCAGTGTTGGACTACTCCTGAGGATCTGTCGGAAGAGGCGTCAGGCGGTCCAGGTTCCCAGGAATAAACTTTACCGCGTTGGTCTTCTTTCTGCGGAGGGCTCTGCGGATGCCATCATTCACTGACTTTTGTTTTCTTTTTCTATTTCTCCTGTTTTCTCAACTTTGGAGGGTAACGGGGGGTGATAGGATGTCTCCTTTCTCCTCTGGGGGCTTTTTGTAGGTTAGTTTATACGGGGTGACAGGCACACTGCTAGTTGGGGGGGCTTTTAGTCTAATGCAGGGGTGCAGGGTGGGGGGTGGTTGGTTTGTGTGTTCTTCTTTTGCTTTTCCTCTCTTTCCTTTCTCATGGCGAGGCTATTATTGTTTTGATTACAACGCCGCGGTGGCTGCTTTCTGGGGGGGGGTTGGGACGGGGCATCTGTGACGATGGGGGGTAAGACTTTAAATGTGCTTAGTTGGAACGTGAATGGGTTGGGGGATCGTATTAAACATGGTGTTGTGTTACAAATGTTTAAACGTTGTGTGCCCGATGTTATCCTCCTGCAAGAGACTCATCTCATCGGCAATACCTGCCAGGCCCTGAACAGAAAGGGGTTCAAAATGGTGGCCCATTCCGGGTTCTCTTCGGGATTCCGGGGGGTTGGGATAATGGTGCGCATGTCTCTTCCCCTGAAGGTGGAGTCCAGAGTTGTTGATGATAGGGGCCGCTATGTTGCTGTGGTGAGCAGATGGGAGGGACGCACCCTGGTTTTGGTTTCGGTTTATGTCCCCCCCGGGCTTGCAGACGACTACCTTTCGAGATCTCGGAGGCGCCATTTTGGGCCTCCCGGAGGGTTTGCTAATACTGGGTGGAGATTTTAACTCTGTGGTTTCGGGTACCCTTGACCGTTTTCCGTCCAGAGATCTGCGCTGTGCACAATCATGGCTCCCGGACTTCATGAGTACTATGGGCCTTATCGACTGTTGGCGGCTTTTCCACCCTGCTCAGCGGCAATACACTTTTCACTCGGGTGCACACGGTAGCCTTTCTAGAATTGATTACATTTTGACTCCGGCGGTTCAGGCATCGACCGTCTCTGGGGCTCGCCTTATGGCCAGAGGTATATCGGATCACTCTCCAGTTTGGGTATCCTTTGACTTTGGTATTGCGGCGGCGACTAGGGTGGCGCCGGTCAATCCTTGGTACTTCCGCAACCCCAGAACCCGAGACATCCTTGCTAAAGCTATCGACCTGTACTTCACTGAGAACACAGGTACGGTGACGTCGGCCCTTTCCCTCTGGGAGGCCTTTAAGACTGTCCTGAGAGGAGAGGCCTTCTCCTTGATAGCCGAGGTGCGCAGGTGAAGGGATGAAGACATGGTGCGGTTGGAGTCGGATATTTCAGATTTGAACTCCGAGTTGGCGCTGGGACCGACAACCGAACTGTTACACGCTCTCTCCCTGAAGCAGTCGGAGTATAGAGCCACTGCCACTGATGCTGCCAAGGCGATGGGCAGGGAACAGCAAGGGCGGATTTACGATGCCGGGGACAAGGCGGGCAAGCTCCTTGCCTGGTTAGATAAGAAAGAGTTGGCTTCTCGTGTGGTACCTGAGATTTTGGGCGACGACGGACTGGTTGTTACTGACCCCAACGCTATTGCCTCAGCCTTTGCCGACTACTTTGAGACGGTTTACACCTCAGTTTCCGCCCTGACTGAATCGGACTCGGCCTCTTTTTTGGAGAGGGTTGAGCTTCCTTGCCTGTCGGATACCGAGCGTGACGACATGGACCGGGGCATTACGGCGGATGAGGTGGCGATAGCAATATACGGTCCCTGCGCTCCGGTAAAGCCCCCGGTCCCAATGGTCTCCCGGTGGAGCTATACAAGATCAAAGCGGATACCATTGCAATGCCCCTGGGGAGTATGTTCTTGGAAGCCCGGGAAGTTGGTGAACTTCCATTGGACCAACGCCTGGCCACCATTGTGGTCATTCATAAGGAGGGGAAGCCTAGAGACCTTTGTAGATCATACCGCCCTATTTCCTTACTGAATGCCGAGCCCAAGATCCTGGCTAAGTTTCTGGCCAATCGGCTCGTGGGGGTGATTGCTGACTTAGTCCATCCGGACCAGTCGGGCTTCATACCTCACCGCAATACTGCCCTTAATCTTAGAAGGCTTCACGCTGTCATGGCGCGGGCGCACATGCTCCGCGAGCCAACTGTCCTGGCTTCACTGGACGCGACAATGGCGTTTGATTCTCTTGAATGGAACTACCTCTGGGCGGTGCTGTCTAAGTTTGGGTTTGGCCCTGACTTCGTCAGTTGGGTCCGGCTTCTCTATTCCTCCCCGTTGGCCAACATAACGGTCAATGGCCGCATGTCTGCTTCCTTTGCCTTGCGCAGGGGTACTAGACAGGGCTGTCCATTATCACCGCTCATTTTTTCCCTTGCGCTTGAGCCGCTTGCTGCCTGGATCCGTACTCACCCTGATATTTGTGGGATCCGGTGGTCGCCGGGATTTGAAGACCGCGTTTCGCTGTACGCGGATGATATTCTGCTTTACCTTACCTCCCCCTGTCGGTCATTGATTGTTGTGTTCGACGCACTGGGTACCTTTGGTAGATACTCGGGCCTGGTTATTAACTGGTCCAAGTCCTACCTATATGTGCTTCGCGGAGACACTCCACGTCTCCCTAGGGGCTGCGCGATACAGGTCTCGCAGCAGGGCTTCAAGTACCTGGGTATCTATATTTCAACGGATGCCCGGGCACGTTACGCTAACAACTTGCTCCCTCCTCTGGTGCGCCTTCGGCGTGACGTGGAGGGTTGGAAAAGATTGCTGCTGTCCCTGTTGGGCCGAGCGGCATTGTTTAAAATGATGTCCCTGCCGAGATTCTTGTATGCGCTTCAAAACACGCAGGACCCAGTCCCTTCCACATACTTCAGGGAGATTGAAGGTTTGCAGCGTACCCTTTTGTGGGACGGTAGGCCGCGTATTGCCGTAGTTAAGTTGACCATTCCGAGGTACGACGGCGGTATTGCCCTGCCCGATGTCCGCCGGTACTACTGGGCCTCCCAATTGGCGGCTCTTAATCATGGCTTTTACGGTCCGGCGGTAAGTCCAGGGTACGCCATGGATCGCTGGCTCATGAACGACGGGATGTACTACAGAGCGTTGTATTCTAGATCTCTGGAACGAAACTTGACTGGTCCCACCAGGACCGCGGTGCATCTATGGAGGGCCGTTACGAAGACACTGGGGTGGAAAGGTAGGCTCACCATGGCTACTCCCCTTTATGACTCTGACTTGCTGGGGAGGTAGTGGCACTCAAAAGGGTTTGATCGGTGGGATCTCATCGGCATTTCCAAGGTGGCAGATGTGATGGCCAGAGGGGAAATTAAATCATTTGAGGCACTACAGGCCGAATTTCAACTGGGGGCCACGGAGTACTTTAGGTATGCGCAGTTGAGGCATGCCCTTACGTCCACACTGCCTGTTGGTGAAACAGTTCCCGAGTCATCCCCGCTGGAGGACAGGGTGCTGGACGGCCATATGCCGGACAGCGCCATTTCCCTGACCGCCAAAAAACTAATCAATGTTCGAACGGACCTGCTGATGAAAGTGCGTGATCAGTGGATGAATGATGGTATTGAGATGGATGATGAGGACTGGCAGTATGCGGTGTCCTCCCCCAAGGATGTTGCAATTTCGGCCAGACTGCGTTTGGTTCAGCTGAAAGTGCTTCACAGGGTGTACGTCACTGGCCCCAGGTTGATTCATATGGGGCTTTCCCGGGATGGCCTTTGTAGGAGAGGATGTGGTGCGATGGCCACCTTTATGCATACCATTTGGGAATGCCAGGTCATTGCCTCCTAATGGGAACGGGTGCATGCGGTTATGCGTGATGTGACTGGTGTTGATTTGCCTGCGGAAGCTAGACGCTGCTTGTTGAATGTGTGGGGTCCGACTGACTACAACAATGCTCAAACCCGCTGGGTTACGCTGGGGAACATGGTGGCTAAGAGGGACATTGCTCAGAAGTGGGGTGCTCCGACCCCCCCCTCTGTGAGTCTTTGGAAAACCAACTTGGACTGGTGCATGCTCCGAGAGAAAACTGTCTACTTAGCCCGGGGTAAGCCCAGGATGTGGGGGATGGTCTGGGGAGCCTGGAATGCGTATAGAGGTGGTATTTGTGTGCCCCCGGAGGTAGTTCAGCGGGAGGTTCGCCTCTCACCTTAGCTATTCCCTCCACCCATGTTTCACGTGATATAATCCTGTTTCTTTCTCCCCCCACAACTGTATGCTCTTATTGACGTGTTTCTTTCACGGTGCTGAAGGTCCCACTCGTCCCCCTGGATATATGCTTTACCGCTCTTCTATTCTCTTTTGCCTTGCCGCCTTTCTCCTTTTTTCCCCCCTCTCCCCCTCTTCCTTCTTATTCTTGTTCCTTTTAGGTTCTCACCTTGTTCCTTAGGTTCACTTCTATGATATAAAATTAAACCTGACTGCTCCTTTTACTGTTTTGTGCACACCTCTATGCTACTTTTATAATGCTGCCTAGCCTCCGGGATGTACGGCTGAATAGCGGTGTACTTTGAGCTATCAATAAAGGTTTTCCCAAAAAAAAAAAAAAAACAATGAAAACATGTTTATGTATTTTTTAGCCCACACCATTTCCTTAGTTGCTAAAGGAATATGTTGCGCCAAGCTTTCCCGCCTTGAGGGTACCACGCCCTCCCCCATCATTGGGAGCGATCTCTTACAGGCTTCTGCCGCACCACCAGTCGTGTCCGTCGACTTATTCCGATTTTCAACCGCGACCTGATTCGCCACCTGTGGAGAAATAGAAGGCACGTTGGCTGTCCCAGCACCCCGTGACTGCCTGAGCTGCTCAACAATCTGCCGAGCTTCCTCGGCCGGGTCTTCCACAGCCGCGGATCACCCCGCTCCCTTTTTCAACCAGGGTAAAACAGCCGCCAACTGAAGCGCTAGTTCGGGAGGCATTTGGTCGTTATCCAGCGGTGTGATAACTACAGGGATTGGCAATCCCCCATCCGGTGTGGGTACCGGGCTGGACGCTGGTGCTACTGGGACCTCCATCGGGACTGGGGCCTCGCTAGGACCCGCTTCCCCTTCCTCTTTTTCCCCCATTCCCCCCTGGGGTAATGTTTGGCAAAGCAGGCCCCACGATCCTCTTAGGTCGCCCCGAGGGCCCTGCTTGGGCCTCCACTTGTTTCCGGAGGGCCGCTAAGCCGCGACCTAGCTGGTCTACTTTACCGAATTTTCTGTCCATCACCGACACTTGGTTCACCAGTGTGTGCAGCATTTGTTCCATCTCGGAGCTCTTTCCACTCTTCTTGCCAGGCATATCTGCGTTCTGCTTTATCTCCGCCTGTTTTTCAGCAGCGACTTGGACTCCAGCTACGCCTTGACCACTGAAACAGAAAAAACAACGATTACTCGTTCAAAAAACTGCAGCTTGTTCCCTTGCGGGCTCACGAGCGACGAGTGGTGCAGCCTTCAGAGCGCAGGAAGAAGAGGACGCTTTCCTGGATTCCCGAGCCTTTTATCCAGCAGCGGTAAGGCGGGGCCACAACCCCATCCCGCCCATCGGTGCACCGGCTTCCGGGCGGGTGTTTAGGACCACCCTTTTAGGCGGTTGGGGCATGCCCTGACCACGCCGCAATGGGCATACCGGCCGGGACACGCCCCCCGCCCGTAACAGCTTCCCGGGATCGGGGCACCCATCCATACGTTCGGGGTGACCGAGTGGTCTCCCCTTTCCAAATTATTGCTCTGTAAATAACTCTCTTCATTAAAAAAATTCTCAGAACTTGAACTGTTTCCATTGCCCTAAAAAAAATTACAAAAATTAGTTTTATTAATTACTCTTTTCATTTACTTTTGGCCTTCATTAAATGGATTGGTTTATCTAGGGATCAAATTCTCTTCAATACTAAAACGAAGAGTTTTCTCTTTTCTTCAAAATCCTTTTCAACAATGGATTCGCTATGCTTCTTCTTTTTATAAAATTGTGTTCTCTTTCTATATTTCTTTGTGTGTTTCATTAAATTATGGACAACTCTGTTGTAAAATAATAATCAGCAAATTTCTTTATATTGATTTTCTCTTCTTTTACTATAAGTTGTATCCTTTGTTTTTACATTGCCTTTTTTGCCATTCCTGTTCTTTGCAATTTTGTTTGTGCTTGGAACATTTTCACTGCTTTGCATATTTCCATATTTTTTTCTGAATTTAGTAATGTTTTTTATGAAGTCTTTTATAGTCTTACCAGAAATTGATGTCTTTATAGTCACATTATGTTGGTCTTCCAATACTTGTGGTTGAGTTCTTTTCAAATAAATATCCTTTTTCTGACTTTTTCTTCTTCTTTCTTTCTGCGGCATGTTAACTTTATTTTAATGATGATAAACAGTATCTGTAAAAAATAAACATAAATAATTATTTCTTAAAAACTTAAAAAAATTATACATTTTATTACTATACATACACATTTCATACAAATTCTGACTAAAAAACGGTAGGCCTGAAGCACAACTGTGAAGGTGATAAGAGCACTATATACATAATGCATAGCAGTTTGAAGCACTCCATAACACTAGAACCTGAAGCACTGTATGACTACATGCATATTTACTAAATGATTACAATACTATAAGGAAAGACACAGAGTGAATTCATAATTGGATCACTTTTACTTCAGTAAATAGATTACTACATGGTACATAAACAGTCACTATGATTTTGCAACTGTACAGATTTGGAATTTACAGTAGTACAGTGTTGTTTCTCTAGTGTAGGGAGTCGTGCTGAGGTACTGTTATAGGGTAGCCCAGTGGTATTTTAGTAGTGCAGGATGTCATGCTGACATAAACTTAAGGTTGAGAGTAGTGTAACAGTGTTTCATTAGTGTAGGGGGTCATGCTAGGGTAGTGTTTTAGAGTTTAGGGTACTACACTGGTGACTCGGTAGTGTATGTGGTTGTACTGGGGGTAGATTTAGCGTTTAGGGTAGTGCAGTGGTGTTTGGGTACTGTAGTGGGTCGTGCTGTTATAGTGTTTTAGAGTTTAAGGTAGTGCATTGGTAAATGGGTAGTGTAGGAGATCGTACTGGGGTAGTGTTGTAGGGTAGTGCGTTGGTGTTCATTTAGTGTACAGGGTCATGGTACTGATAGCGTTTTAGGGTTTAAGGTAGTGCAGTGGTGTTTGTGTAGTGTAGGGGGTCGTGGTAGGGTAGTGTTCTAGGAAATAAAATGGTGTTTGGGTAGTATAGGAGGTTCTGCTGGGGTAGATTTAAGGTTTAGGGTAGTAAATTGGTGATAAGGTACTGTAGGTGGTCATGCTGGAGATAGATTAAGGGTTTACAGTAGTGCAGTAGTGTTTGCGTAACGTAGGAAATCATACTGGGTGTAGTTTCACTGCAAGACTACATGCACTTATTTGTCTGCAAAAGCATCAAGCATGCATTCCATATATTTCAGAACTGCATTTTACTATTAACACTAAACTAATTTTCGAAACACATAACCAATGACTATTTTCTAATTCTACCAAAATGTGAGAACACAATACGTTTTTAACCAATTACATGTCAGAAAACACATGAACTACCAAAATGCTTCTCTTAGAGTGATTCCTAAATGCACAGACTCACTGTGTGATTCTAAACCAGGGGTCTTCAAAGTGTGTGCGGCGACCCCCAGGGGGGCCGTGGAGTGATGGAAAGGGGGTCGCGCATTCCCGGTCACACTTCTGCCGAGGCCCCCATCTCCCCCATAGTGTGTCTCAGCTCGAGCTTCTGTGGGCTCCGCTGGGCAGTGTCTGGAGTCTTATCTGCAGCACAGCCAGAGTTGTTCACAGGACATTAAAGATCATTTGCATGTCGTGGTCCAGGGCCGGCTTCAGTTGGAGGGTTTGCTTTTAAAAACAAGCATTTGCAATGCAATGTCATGATTCTCCTCTTAGCTCCATGCTAATTAGTGGTCAGAACTGATAAAATCCCGCCTCATTCCCGTGCACCAGCACGTCCTGTGTGTGAATAGTGTTTTTGACCTATTTTGATACATGAACATATGTGCTAGACTCTTTTATTTGTGTCATTTTGTAAAAATACTTTTAAAATCAGGAATGTGGTTTGAAACGTATTCGAACACTGTGGTAATTTTGAGGATTGCTTTCTGAAACCTCTGATTGTTGCCATATTTGTCTCCGAGTTTTCTGAAACCTCTGAAGTCATTCACGATAAAGCTGCTTCGAGCGCATCTGCTCATAGCGGCATCATGCTAACGTGCGCGCTATTTCTTTTGGGTGCGGTCTCCTATTTAAACTGCACCCAGGCTTCTGGAAGGCGCTTTGCCTTCCGTTTTGGTTGCAAGAAGGATCGCATCTGGGGGCTCCTGATGCAAACTTACCTGGAAGAAAGCATTCATTTTGAAGAAGTCTTCATTTGGTATTTCCGCGATTCCCATCACCTGCAAAGACAAAGAATACAAAGATAAGTACATATTGTGCATTTAAGGACAGGCGCCCTACGCAAGCAAGACTTAACAATTTTTGGAACAATTTCGTTTTTCTGAGAGTAAGGAAAAACGACAGAAGTTTTTGTCTGGACATTATTTGTTTAAAGAACCTTTTTGGATATTCAGATTTCAGGACATTATTTGGAATAACAAGGAGAAGAATAACGTTCATTGCAAGAATATATTGTAATGCATTTAGGAAGTGTAAAGTTCTGTTTAGAAGAACAGGCAATTTGATTAGGTGATTGCATAGGTGGTTGTTTTTTCTTCTTTTGTATTGGCAACAGGTTTGGACACGAAGAATTACAGAAACCCAAATTAAACTCTGAATGAAAATAATTGCAAGTAAGTTTAGGTGTGAGAAGTGAATATAAAGAATGTTTTTGAAAGAGTATTTCTATAGGGTATTCTCTTCATTTTTCTCAGTAAATCATTGCTTCTATCTTCAACTAAAAGAACACCTAACAAGAACGCAGATGACCCCTCTCCTTACACAAGACAAAGAAATACTAGATGACGGACTAGTCAATACTGATGGCAGGTAGGAGTTTTAGTTAGATTTAAGTGCAAATCAAGAACCTAATTAAAGCTCTAGTTATAGGATTTTAAGAATTTAAAAAGTAAAGGTTAGCTTACCAGTAAAATCCTTGCTACTTGTTGTTTCACAGTCAACAGCAAGAATTCTTCCCGCACGTCCAGTACCGGCCCTCCTCCCCAATTTCTAGTTTATATTCTAGCTGTTAATTTAAAATCAGCAAGTTTATAGTTAGTTAATTGGGAAGTTGGTCCCTTGCGTCTCTGCGAAATCGTCTAGGTCATCCAAGAGAATTCCAGTACAGAACAAGGTAAGGGACGACGTAGCTTGGCTTGACAGAAGGCAAAACCTAAGAGTATTATTTAGCCCAGGCGCAATGGACCAAGTGACCTTACAGGATATTGCTACTGTACTAAAAGAATTAAGAGACGAAAATGCTTCCTTACGTAGGGATATGTCAGCGTTACAAATGACAATCCAACAAAAAACACTTCTAAAACCTGCCACTTTTCATGGTGCCGCTTCAGAGGCAGAACCTCAAACTCAGATTCAAGTGGTAACTCCTATTCCTACTCCTTTAGCTCAGCCTGAAAGATTTCATGGAGATTGTAACAAGTTCTCCATATTTCTGCAACAGTGGTATTTACACATTTTAGCCAAAAAATCTGCTTTTCCAGATGACTCTTCTAAAGTGGCTTTTATGTTATCTTATTTTGGGGGAGATGCTGCTTTATGGTCAGTCCCTTTAGTAGAAAAAGATGATCCAATTTTATATAATTTCAAGAATTTCGAACGTGCATTAAAAAAGATTTTTGCAAAACATGTCTTTGCACAATCTGCTGATAATGATCTGTTAAATTTGAAACAGGGATCTTCAGATTTACTTAATTATATTTCGCAATTTAATCGTTTGGTCCTAGAAGCTAAATGGCCTTACGACAAGAGAGTTTCAATTTTTTACAGAGGTTTAAGAGATGAGTTAAAAGATATGGTTACACAGATTTTGGAACCTCCTGATGACATCAATGAATTCATTGATTTAGTTGTAAAATTAAATCATCACCTAAGTGAGAGAAAGGGAGAAAAGGGCAAGAGTGATCACAAACTTTTGTTTGTAAAAGAAAGAAACACGACTTTTCGAGAGACAGGACCCAAACTGGATCCAGTAGAACCAATGCAGATAGGTTCTATTCGGGGTCCTTTATCTAAAGACGAAAAGAATAAGAGGAGAAAGTTGAATCAATGCCTTTATTGTGGCAAAACAGGCCATTTTGTTAAAGATTGCCCCACAAAACCCAATAAAGGTAAACCTAAATCTTCTGAAATAGCTTTAATACATGCGCAATCGGAAAACTAATAAACTCGATAAAGGATGAGGTCAGTTTATCGAGTGCTATTTCTAGTTTCGCCTCTACTGTTCCACCTATTGGATGTAAACATTTTTGCATCATAGTAGAATTACGGAGTTCAGTTCAATCATCTCCTTCTAGAAAGGTTGAAGCAATAAGAGATTCTGGAGCATCCGGTAATTTCATAGACACACACTTTTTCTCTCAATTAGGATTTAGATCTATTTTAAAAGAACATTCAGAAATAGTAAGGGCAGTAGACGGAAAAGAACTGACTTCAGGACCTATCAATAGACAATCAGAAGTATTAGAAATGGACTGTTCACCTATTCACAGAGAAAAAATCCAATTTGATATAATTGATGCCCCTCAATTCAAATTGATTTTAGGAATTCCCTGGTTGATTCTACACAATCCGAATATTGATTGGATTAGTAAGACAATCACCTTTTATTCCAATCATTGCACAAATCATTGTTTTCTCGGAAGAAGACAAAAGATGTGATTCAAGGTTTTGACTTTAATACTGAGTCTACTAGTGTTTTGACCTTGGAAGGAGTGCCTCCAGTTTACTCAGACCTTTTAGACGTTTTTGACAAAAAGAAAGCTAATACACTTCCTCCACACAGGGACTTTGATTGCAGAATTGATCTGGTTCCAGGAGCAACTCTACCTTGTAGTAGAATTTATGCCCTAACCGAAAATGAAAATGTCCATCTCAGAGAATATCTTGATGAATATCTTGCAAACGGTTTCATTCGTCATTCAAAATCACCTGTGTCTTCTTCTCTTTTTTTTATTCCGAAGAAGGAAGGGGAATTACGCACGTATATTGACTATAGAGCCTTGAATAATGTAACAATAAAGAATAGATATCCTCTGCCTTTGATTTCCACATTATTAGATCAAGTAAAAAACGCAACCATTTATACAAAATTGGATCTACGCAGTGCATATCATTTGGTAAGAGTCCGAAAAGGCGATGAATGGAAAACAGCATTCCGCACAAAATTCGGCCTTTTTGAATATCAAGTTATGCCTTTCGGACTTTGTAATGCTCCTGCCGCCTTTCAATTTTTAATAAATGAGGTTTTGCATGAGTTCATTGATGTATGCTGTGTGGTCTATATAGATGACATTCCCATTTTTTCCAATTCTGAAGAAGAACATGTGAAGCAAGTCTGCGCCATTATGAAAAAACTACTTTCAAATTCATTATTTGTGAAATTAGAAAAGAGTCTGTTTCATGTTTCTTGAGTTGAATTTCAAGGTTATGTAATCAGTCCAAGGGGTATAGAGATTGATCCTAAGAAAGTAGAGGCAGTTGATTCTTGGCCCAGTCCTACTACAGTAAAGCAGGTTCAAAGCTTTTTAGGTTTTGCAAATTTTTATCGTCGCTTTATTCAAAACTTTTCTCAAATCATCACACCCATCACCAAGTTATTGAGAAAATAAGTAAAATTTGTCTGGTCTGAACAAGCTGAAAAAGCTTTTAAGGATTTAAAAAGAAAATGTACAACAGCTCCAATTTTAAGTCATCCAGATCTTAGTCAGCCTTTTATTGTGGAAGCAGACGCTTCGCAATTTGCTTTAGGAGGAATCTTATCTCAAAGAAACATAAATACTGGTCAAATGCATCCAATTGCTTTTTATTCCAGGAAGTTGTCAGAAGCAGAATTAAATTATGCAATAGCAGACAAGGAACTTTTGGCTATAAAAGCAGTTTTTGAAGAATGGCGCCACTATTTACTCGGTGCTCGTCACCCTGTAACAATTTATACAGACCAAAGAAATCTACAAGCTTTAAGATCAGTAAAGGCATTATCTGCCAGACAATTGAGATGGTCCATGTTTTTGAATGACTACAATTTTGTTATCACGTACCGTCCTGGAAAAGAAAACTTAAAAGCTGATGCTTTATCCAGAATTGGTGAAAGTAATGTTGAATCATCTTTGGAAACTCATCCGGTGCTTCCTATGTCTTGTTTTCAAGCCAGTTTATCTGTTTGTGATGTTGTATCTGAAATTATAAAAGAATTTAAAAAAAAGGATGTGGATGAATGGAAAAAAGAACATCTTATCTTCAAGAAAGAGATAATTTGATTTTTGTACATGATCTAATCTTTGTTCCTACTGACTCTATTAAGAAAGACATTCTTCATTTTCATCATGACACATCTTTGACTGCTCATCCAAGCATTGTCAAAACCAACGAATTAATCAAAAGAACTTTCTGGTTGCCATCTATGTTTAAGGATGTGCAAGATTTTGTGGAAACCGGTAGTGTTTGTAATCAAAATAAATCATCTCATCAGGCTCCAAGTGGCCTTTTAACTCCACTTCCAAATCCACTGCACCCGTGGCATACTATCTCTTTAGATTTTATTGTTGAATTGCCAGTCACAAAGAAAGGTTTTACTACCATCTTAACTATTGTGGATCAGTTCTCTCGTATGGCCCATTTTATTCCATTAAAGAAATTACCAATAGTTATGGAATTAGCACATCTTGTAATGACAAATATTATACGTTTGCATGGTATTCCTTCTGTGGTAATTTCTGACAGAGGATCTCAATTTATCTCTTGCGTTTGATGAAGTTTGAGTTCTCTTTTAAATATGGAAATTCGATTATCATCAAGTTATCATCCTCAAACAGATGGTTTAACTGAACGCACCAATCAGACTATAGAACAATTTATTAGTTGTATGTTAACCAATGTAGAAGAGGATTGGTCAGATCTCTTGAGCCAATTGGAATTTGCTTATAATAATGTGGACCATACATCTATTGGAATGTCTCCATTCTTTTGTAATTTCAGTTTTCATCCCAAGAGCTTTCCTAACGAATTAAGAGGAATGAATCCTGTACCAGCTATTTTAGAATATGTTTCCAAATGATCATCTATTCAAGAACAGGCCAAATTTTATTTAGCTCAGGCTAAAGAAAATCAGAATTTCTTTTCAGATAAACACAGATCTAAACAACCTGAATACTCACCTTGAGATAAGGTTTGGTTAAGTACCAAAAATTTGAAGATAAAGGGGAATCGTAAATTCAACCCTAAATTTATTGGTCCTTTTTCAATTGAAAAAATTATAAATACAGTTAGTGTCAAATTATCAAGTTTATCTAGTGTTTCATGTATCTTTGATAAAACCTTTCCATCCTCGAACCTGGTTTGGTCAACCCCCTTCTTCAATCACTGTAGAAGGACATCCTGAATATGAGGTAAGAACAATTTTAGATTCTAAAAGAGTTCGATGAAAACTTTTTTATCTCATAGACTGGAAAGGCTATGGTCCCGAAGAAAGGTCATGGTAACCTTTGGAACATTTAAAACATGCTCCTAAAGTGGTAAGAACTTTTCATGTTAGACATCCTGAGAAACCAAAACCTATCTCACCAGTTTTGGGGGGGATCTTGAGAAGGGAGTACTGTCATGATTCTCCTCTTAGCTTCATGCTAATTAGTGGTCAGAACTGATAAAATCCCGCCCCATTCCCGTGCACTAGCACGTCCTGTCTGTGAATAGTGTTTTTGACCTATTTTGATACATGAACATATGTGCTAGACTCTTTTATTTGTGTCATTTTGTAAAAATACTTTTAGTCACTGTTTTAAAATCAGGAATGTGGTTTGAAACATATTCGAACACTGTGGTAATTTTGAGGATTGCTTTCTGAAACCTCTGATTGTTGCCATATTTGTCTCTGTGTTTTCTGAAACCTCTGAAGTCATTCACGATAAAGCTGCTTCGAGTGTATCTGCTCGTAGCGGCATCACGCTAACGTGCGCACTATTTCTTCTGGGTGTGGTCTCCTATTTAAACCGCACCCAGGCTTCTGGAAGACGCTTTGCCTTCCATTTTGGTTGCAAGAAGGATCGCGTCTGGGGGCTCCTGAAGCAAACTTACCTGGAAGAAAGGATTCATTTTGAAGAAGTCTTCATTTGGCATTTCCGCGATTCCCATCACCTGCAAAGACAAAGAATACAAAGATAAGTACATAATGTGTATTTAAGGACAGGCGCCCTACGCAAGCAAGACTTAACAATTTTTGGAACAATTTCGTTTTTCTGAGAGTAAGGAAAAACGACAGAAGTTTTTGTCTGGACATTATTTGTTTAAAGAACCTTTTTGTATATTCAGATTTCAGGACATTATTTGGAATAACAAGGAGGAGGATAACGTTCATTGCAAGAATGTATTGTAATGCATTTAGGAAGTGTAAAGTTCTGTTTAGAAGAACAGGCAATTTGATTAGGAGATTGCATAGGTGGTTGTTTTTTCTTCTTTTGTGTTGGCAACAGGTTTGGACACGAAGAATTCCAGAAACCCAAATTAAACTCTGAATGAAAATAATTGCAAGTAAGTTTAGGTGTGAGAAGTGAATATAAAGAATGTTTTTGAAAGAGTATTTCTAAAGGGTATTCTCTTCATTTTTCTCAGTAAATCATTGCTTCTATCTTCAACTAAAAGGACACCTAACAAGAACGCAGACGACCCCTCTCCTTACACAAGACAAAGAAATACTGGACGACGGACTAGTCAATACTGATCGCAGGTAGGAGTTTTAGTTAGATTTAAGTGCAAATCAAGAACCTAATTAAAGCTCTAGTTATAGGATTTTAAGAATTTAGAAAGAAAAGGTTAGGTTACCAGTAAAATCCGTGCTACTTGTTGTTTCACAGGTCGACAGCAAGAATTCTTCCCACAACGTCCAGTACCGGCCCTCCTCCCAAATTTCTAGTTTAAATTCTAGCTGTTAATTTAAAATCAGCAAGTTTATAGTTAGTTAATTGGGAAGTTGGTCCCTTGCGTCTCTGCGAAATCTTCTATGTCATCCAAGAGAACTCCAGTACAGAACAAGGCAAGGGACGACGTAGCTTGACTTGACATGCAATCAGTCTCGCCTTTGGGACGTTATATGCATTTAGCTATGCAGCACATTAGCCCATGTGCTGAAACATTTACTGTTCTTTAACATGAAGGGAAAGCAACCACCAAACTGCGTGACACGCCAGGTATGGGAACACATTTAAAGAAATATTGCCTTTCGGAGGAAACTGTTTTAGTCCAAAGCTCTGTTTTTAATATAAAATCGAGGCCTTCAGTGGACATATCACTAAGAACACAGGATTTAATTTTTTTTATTGTCTACGGGTGCTCGTGGAAGACAATTTCTATGTACTGTAATCTAGAGAATGTTAAAGTGATTCTGGTATTTTACTGACCTGTGCTGGTCGTTTTCTATCAAGAAAATGCTTTCTGCCTGAATACATAAAAGTGCACAATCCCAGTTTGTGTTGGGGAGTGCCCTCATTGGATGCGCCTAACATGGATGCAGTGCTTAATTTGCAAAAGGAAAGGTGCCATGGCCCTCCCCAGGAGGCCACTGCAGCTTGCACCACCCATTGCCCCTGCCAGCACTGCCAGTGGCGGATCAGGATATGGCACCCAATCACATGAGTGTGAGCTCTGTCCTGTGTACGTGCTAGCTCTCTGAGTTGGTGAATGTGCTGGAGAGAGCTTAACAGTGAAAGACGAAGCAGCAGGTAAAATAGCAATGTAGTGTTTTACTGCAGCCTAATCTGGTGTGCCTTTGGAAGAGGGTGCAGTCCTCAACAGTACACAGATGTGGGTCAATCACAATGGGGGATGAAAACCTCAGTGCCCCTCCCTCACTGTGCATCGCTTCCTACGTGACACTTATGTAATGCATACCCCATGGGTCTCTCTGCCTGTGTTCCTGTGTCTTTATTATGTCACAGGCCATTGGGCAAAATAGGTGCCTCAATTGCAAGGTGCCATATTCACTTGAAAATGAGGGGCAATCCCTTCACATTGTGCATTTGCCAAATGTGCACCACCTAAACAATGCCCATGATATTGCTGGTCATAAAAGCATTGGTGGATCTTATTTTTAGTAAAAGTAGACGACCTGGAGTGTGAAACGTGGATACAAATGGCTGCTGTTCTCTTGGAGCACTTCTGTTATGGATAATCTAATATGCAATTTGAGTTTACCCAAAGCACAGCAAGGCCTGGGCATTGGTGACATTTTTTATGTCACTTCCTTAGGCCATCAAAGAAGCTTCCCATGCCAGCATTTCATAGCCTAGGGTTCTGAGCAAAGCTTTGGGCACCGGCACTCACTCTTTTACAAATTGAGGTCTTGACACAACTTTACAATATAGTCGTCCTGCAAAAGATTATCTCTATGATTTGTTGTATTCGTTTACTGTATTCAGTTCAATGCAAAGTGCTGTACAATAGCAATTGCAATTAAAACTTCTCAAACTACATATGATTTGTCCAGGGGGATTTCTAAATTCTCTGGTTATGACACCATATTCTGAATCAAGAGGAAACACAATTAATTCCTACAGCTTGTGCCCTTTCCTTACTACATTCCGTTGAAATTCCTGCCTTTTGGATTGAAGTTACATGGCTTCACCAGACACCAATGGTGGGGATTCTCAAGGATCATGGAGCTGCCATGTACCCTGCCTGGGTGAATCATTGATACATTCAGACTACCTGGCACATGCTTTATCTGACATTCACGGGGTGTTTCAGACCCCGATGGGATGGAGGTTCCTGATAAATTACCAGAAGTCTCAAATATTAAGCCTTGCATGTTACTATATCAACATCAGTCGTTCATCAATCGCAGCTTACAGACTGACCTAGGAAACAGTTTCTTTACCACAGTCCAGACCATAAACCTGAAGCCTCATCTTTTTGCATTATCTACCCCACCATCAGCTCCAGCAGGTTCATGACTTCCAGTCCATAGTGCGATAATGAGCTTGAAGCATTACTGAGCTCTAATGTTTGGAGCACACTGGAAGGAGGAGTAGTGAAGTGTTTTCACTGGGTCATCTACTCTCTTTTTTACTCCCCATCTTAACAGTCAATATTTTGTGGGAATCCCTGCATGAATTGTTGTCTAGGATCTCTGTCTCCTGGCTTGATGGAAACCTGTGTGTCATCAGGTCAACCACCATATTCAGATGTCAGTGGAAATGAGGGATCAGGTTCAATCATGGGTCTTTGTGGCCTCTCATGTGACTAATCCTTTTAATGACACATCTTTCTACGGCTGGAGAGCAACATGGGAGGCTCTCGGTTCAGGTCCACTGATTCATCAACATGGTGCACTGGGAGAAGAGCGGAACGCACTGAGCAAAGAAAACCCGGGCAAAAAGTGCACTAACACAAAGGGTAAAAGGACAACGGGAGGGGGAGAGCGCAAAGGCAACAGGGATAAGATTTGCTCTTGGAGCAGATCATAGATATACAAAACAAAAGCGGCATCGGGCAAGTGGCAAATGCAAGTTCGGTGAGCCGCCCATATGTAAATATGACACCAGATTTTTTAAGTTAAGACAGCGCCTGCCTTGCGGGCGTTCGTAGGGCAGGGGAAGAAGAGGGGGAGCGGTGCATATTTAAAATGTATACTGCAACGCTCTGGTTAAAAGTAAAACAAGTAGTCCCAAAACGAAACTAACAAAGCCATACAGCCAAATTAAACTATAGTTGGTCGGTGCTGCTTCCAATGAAAACGAAGTGATGCATCCGATCAATAGCCAACAGAAAGCAAGCCAAGAACAGCAATGCCAGAGTTAAACAAATCGCAAGGGGCAGGAGACTTTCAGCCAATATACAGATTGCTTTAGGTCTCGCTGAGACAGCGCATGCAACACATGCGCTACCAAGGCGAGACCTAATAAACATCTCTGTACAGAGTCATTCACTCCCAAGGATAGCATTGGGCTGGCGAGAGACTGTGAAGGAAACGAGCTCAACTCTAGCAGTCTGTCTCAAATCTAGTATAATTAGTTGTGTGTGGGGCAGCTGCGAGCACTGCTGAGAGAGCTGAAATGTGTCAACCTCTCATGAATTCTCTCAGGGGGTCAGAGGGTCAGCTGCAAGCCAGGGGCGTAAGGCAACCCCCCTCCCTCCCCCTTCTTCCATACTTGACAGATATTCCTTTGCCTTGTGCTCAATAGGGGCCTCGTGAAGGGTTGGGCCCCTACACCATAGGGACCTGTGTTTCTCCCCTGCTGCAAGAACTGCACATTTAGCTGAACTCTCAACTTCCCATGAACACTCTTGGAGGTGTTTGGGCATGAGAGACATTTCTGCAAGCACTGCACACAGAGCTGAACTGTGACAACCTCTATCATGAGTTTTGTTGCGGGTCTGCTGTAAACAATGCAGAGCCCGCTGAACTTCTTCAGTTCCTGTCTTGAGTTCTTTGTGGCAGGGGATTGGGGGCTTGCTGTATGGTTCACACTATGAGCTGAGTGGTCTCAACCTATGACTATCTGGGTGGTGGTTAAGTGCAAGCACTTGACATCAAGCTTTGTCTTTGTCTCCTTTAATTATCAGTCATGGATCATTGAGGCAGCCCTAGAACACAATTAAAAGTGCCTCCTATTTATATATGATGTTCGAAGTATGCACATATGAGTGCTGATATATACAGCTTTAGGTGAATGTTTATTTTTGTAACCTCTGGGCCATCAAAATAATGAGCAGACAACCCCAACCCTAGGACTGGAAGTGTGTTGCAGGATCAGCACCTTATTTATTTCCTCCACCCTCGGTCCCTGATTAATGCCATAATAGCAATAGTTTAACTTGTATCTGAAAAGCTACGCCCCGTCAATAACATACTGAGTTACTTCATGTGTCTGGGAATACACCCTGCATTCAGACTACTCGCCCTTCACTTTCACACTCACCCTGCACTCACAATGCACTCACACTGATCACCATGCACTCACACCATTCACCCGCTCACCCTGCACTCACAGCGATCACTCTGCACTCACATTGCACTTATGCTGTTCACCCTGTACCTCACCCTACAGTCACACAAGCACACTACTCATCCTGCACTCATGTGAAACTTCACCCACCAGTCCCCCTCACTGCTCAATCTGCATTCTCACTCAAACAAGCCCATCACAAACCATGCATTCATTCGTCCCACTCTGCACTTACATCGCACCCAAATTCATATGTTCACCTCACTCACCCTGCAGTCACTCCTCTTTCCCTACCCTCGCACTGTTGCATCGCTCACTGTGCACTCACATGGGCACTCGTCATCCACTGAGTGCAGAGAGTTAATATGCCTGCTACAAAGAATATGTACCATGCAGATCACAGAAATGAGTGTGAGTAAACTATGAGTAGCGCTATAAAAAAATTAAATGTTTGTCAGAAAGGTGCTATAGAGAGATGAAGTGCATTGTTACTGAGTGGTAGTGAGGGAATTTATGGAGAGGGAAGACACGGGGGAGGGGGCAACCAAAAAGACTGTTGCACCATGTGTGACAAGTGCTAGGGCCAGCCCTGCCTGGGAGTGTAGGCCCCTGCGAAGTTTGGCTTTCGTGGCTCTCCTGCTTCTGATTATTACTACTATTATTTACATTTGTAGTGCGCTACTGTTACCAAAAAGTGTCCTGGGGCTAATAGCCATCTGTTGCCTGAAGGCAAATGAGAAACACACTGAAGGGGAAGGAGAACCATCCAAATTGGTGACCTCCAGAGCATAGAGCCAGGTTTTGTGCAAAACATGTCAAAATAATGAGGCAATTCTATCCCAAAATATTGCAGCATCACATAACATTATCTAAATTTTCTCCCCACACAATTTAGTCAAGCCTGTCATGTAATTTGGTCCTCACCTGCCGCCTAATTCCAGTAGCCCTGCCTACAGGTTTAGAATGTTTGTCAGGAGGGGGTCCTTATGACTGAAAATTTTGACAGGGGGGTCTCGGCACCCAAAAGTTTGAAGACCTCTGTTCTAGACAAATAACAATATTTCTTATAAATACATTAGTAGGATACTACAGTGGTGTTTGAGTAGTGTAAGGGGTCCTGCTGTAATAGATTTAAGCTTTAGTGAAATGGTGATTAGGTAGTATAAGGAGTCATACTGGGGTAGTGTTCTAGCATAGTGCAGTGGTGTTTATGTGACATAGGAGATAATGGTAGGGATAGCTTTTTAGGCTTTTAGGGTAGTGCAGTGGTGTTTGAGTAGTGTAGGGGGTTGTGGTAGGGTAGTGTTCTGGGAAATAAACTGGTGTTTGGGAAGTGTAGGAGGTTCTGCTGGGGTAGATTTAAGGTTTAGGGTAAAAAAGTGGTGAATAGGTAGTGTAAGTAGTCATGCTGGAGGTAGATTAAGGATTTACAGTAGTGCAGTGGTGTTTGGGTAGTGTAGGAAATCATACTGGTGGAAGTGTCACTGCAAGACTACATGTACTTATTTGTCTGCAAAAACATCAAGCATACATTCCATATATTCCAGAACTGCATTTTAGTAGTAATACTAAACTCATTTTGAAAGCACATAGCCAATGACTATTTTCTAATTCTATCACAATGTGAGAACACAATATGTTTTTAACCATTTACATGTCGGGAAACACATGAACCACCAAAATGCTTCTCTCAGAGTGATTCCTAAATGCACAGACTCACTATGTGATTCTAGACAAATAACAATATTTCTTATAAATACAGTAGTAGCATACTATAGTGGTGTTTCGGTAGTGTAAGGGGTCCTGCTGTGATAGATTTAAGCTTTAGAGTAGTGAAATGGTGATTAGGTAGTATAGGAAGTCATACTGGGGTAGTGTTGTAGCATAGTGCAGTGGTGTTTATGTACCATCGGAGATCATGCTAGGGGTAGCGTTTTAGGCTCTAAGGTAGTGCAGTGGTGTTTGTGTAGTGTAGGGGGACGTAGTAGGGTAGTGTTCCAGGTAATAAACTGGTGTTTGGGTAGTGTAGGAGATTCTTCTGGGGTAGATTTAAGGTTTAGGGTAGTAAAGTGGTGAATAGGTAATGTAGGTACTCATGCTGGAGGTAGATTAAGGGTTTACAGTAGTGCAGTGGTGTTTGGGTAGTGTAAGAAATCATGCTGGTGGAAGTGTCACTGCAAGACTAAATGTACTTATTTGTCTGCAAAAACATCAAGCATACATTCCATATATTTCAGAACTGCATTTTAGTATTAGTACTAAACTCATTTTGGAAACACATAACCAATGACTATTTTCTAATTCTACCAAAATGTGAGAACACAATACGTTTTTAACCATTTACATGTCAGGAAACACATGAACTACCAAAATGCTTCTATCAGAGTGATTCCTAAATGCACACATACTCACAATAAAATTCTAGAGAAAAAAAAGTATTCCCTGCACTTTACCAGAACGAACACATTACTCTGATTAAAAACAAAATGCACCACATACATTCCCTCACAAATTAATAACTCACCATTCCAATTGTTTTATAGGATAAGAAGTATGTCAATCACAAAGCAGATTTTCTTATTCAGAATCTCTGTTTTCAACACCTCTCATCAGAACCATAGAATGGCAGAGTTTCCCTCTCATTTTCAACACATTTACACCTTCACATCAAATCACATTGCTTCCCACATTAATTCAAAACCAAACACACATTTCTATTGGTTAGATATTTCAATCCTTTCCAAACGACATTCATTTGAACCCTACCCCCATTCTGCCTTCTGCCTGTTACCTCAGAAACACTTCATAAAACAGTTAACTGAGCACACAGGTCATAAGTTCATCACACAATCTTGCTAATGAAAAAAGCAAGTGTGCTTGACTTCTCAATATACCAGCTTATCCTATGTAATGTTCTTTTCATCACTTTTTGATAACCAATAAGAATCATGCTTTTAAAAAACAGAAACATGCACCCTAGTTTTCAGAGTAGACTGTTGTCAAACATCCAATCATGTCTTTTCTTTTGCCAACACTGCATCTTATCCACCATTTTAGAAAAATCTTAGTTTTCAAACTGCCACTTCATTTACAGAGACCATCTGAGTGCATCCACACCTCCCGTCAACATGCTTAAAGTGTGAATTGTGGGACACAGCTTTATTTTCCGGAGCCAAAGGTACGCAGAACACAAAGGAATTCACAAAGACCTAGGTTTACCAAATGTAGACATTAAATGGATTGGACAGAGCGGGTTAAAGTGGCACCAATTGATGCTATTTGTTAAATCCTTTTTGCATCTCCAACTTCTTTGACCTCATAATTGTGCGCTGTGGTGGCAATGACCTAGGCACTTTGACTGGAGTAGGTCTGGAAATGCTTATGAAGGGCACCTTTGGAGAACTGATGTCACTTTTCTGCCAAAATGCCTTTGTCTATTCTAACATATGCCAAAGGCTGAAATGGAACTGGTCCAATCAATTTTGTCCACAGATTGAAAAAGCTAAGTAACATGTGAATAAATCTGTTTCTGCTTTTCTCCGAGACTATAGAATGAGGTCCATATGCCACAACAATCTGCATTTCAATATACATGGCATCTATAGGAGAGATAGTGTACATTATACAGATGAAGGGAACAGAGTCTTCCTCATGAACTTTAGACTCTGCATCGGTACTTACTTGTAGGTACTAAAATCTCTCAATAAACACAAGAGCTCTTTTTAGAGCCACCCAAGATCTAAACACATAAGCTTGATGTACCTCTCAAAAATACATGCTTCTTTTCTTTCTGCGGCGAAATGCGCGGATCCTACGTGCATCCCGCGACTTAAAAAAAAAAATAGTATCTTTCTTTTTCTGGTCCTTAAAGGGCCCCCTGAGCTGGCCTAGGGGGTCAGGGTGTGTCTACCCTGCCCCTGTTCACGTGTTGCCAACATATTTCACAGACTTCTTCACCCTCGCTTCTACTGAGGCACAAAATGGCTGCCAACAGTTCCTGGTTTTGAATGCTTACAACTGCTTGACAGCCAATTAGAATTGAGCGCGTGATCGGGGATGGTGCGCTTATGCTATGATGCCAATCCTTGCACAATCCGCTGATCCACCGCGCCCATACATATATAAATGACTTTAACCACAATTTTCTCAAAAACTACTGAACAGATTGACACCATATAAGCAAAGGGCACAAGTCAGCCCCCGCTTCACCAATCACCCCCAAACTTTGCAGGGAAGGAGCGGAACTGAGCTGGCCAAAAGTTTGGAAAATTTCAAGAAGACTCATTAATCAATGCCAAAGTTAGTGCCAGTAGAATGTTGCGGTTTTTCTAGGGATAATAGATCCTAATTTTAACTACCTACTGGCGACCGCCAGTAGGTAATACTGGCGCCGAAACGTGTCTGATCGCTGTTATTTGGTGAATAAAGTGAATAAAGAAACCTTTGATTACATTCACGGAGTCGGTGCCTGTTCTTCTTGAAAGCTGAAAGCCAGGATTGGAAGAATATATATATATATATATATATATATATATATATATATATATATATATTACCTACTGGCGGTCACCAGAAGGTATATATAGGTAGGATTTTTTCCTATGGGATTTTTGAAAATTCTATGTCGAATAACTTTGGCGTTTGTGGACGGAATTGGCTGAAATTATCAGGAAAATGGCACATTTTGTTTCTGAGCAGCCCCTGAAAATTTGGAGGGGTTTCATCAAGGGGGGGCCGAGAAAAAAGGGGGGTCCCAAAACACGTTTTTAACATTGAGTTTTCCATAGGGCGGTTGGACTCACTTTTAGCTCGAACGGCAGAATGGATTTACACGAAACTTGGCAAAATTGTAGATATGGTTTGCCCGACGTGCCTTTGCTATGTCTCAATATATGTGCTCCAGAGGATTTTGAGAAATTAACGTTTTAAAAAACAGATATATCTGTGACAGCGCTCCGGTTAGCGCTCCGGTTCGCGTACCTGACGCGTAACGGAACTTCGCGAAGCGAAGCTGATTGGCTCTCCAGTGTCTGTCAACATTCTAAACAGTCCGGACCGGCCGCCATCTTGTCTCTCGGTAGGATCGAGAGACAAGAGGAGTAGAAAAACGAAGGGGGAATTTAATGAAAGGGGGCAAGGCAGACCCCTCTTGACCCCCTAGGAATGATGTTGGGGTTATTAAAGGGTCCCGTGGGGCAAATAAAAAAAATTTGATTTTTCGCGGTAGAAGCGCTTCCCGGTACGCGAACCAAATCGCTTACCGGTAGCGTAACGGGAGTTTGCCATTTTGTGTTTCGTTTTAATGAAATCACAATATGGAGGAAAAACAATGTGGGAAATGGGTATAAGGGGGCACGGGAGACGTATCCTGACCCCCTAGGTTTTCTGAGGGTGGCTGAGGAGGCTCATATATGTTGGAATAAAAAAACATTTTTTGAATTTTTCGCGCGGTTAGCTGCCGGTACGCGAACCGGGAAGCGGTCCGGGAAGCGTAATATTGGGAAAATAGGATGAAAGAATGTTCAAATATTGTATGTTTATTGATTGTTATTTTTTTTTTATTTTATTTATTTTATTTAAGTACCAACATGTAGGTACCAATGCAGAGTCTAAAAATAAAAATACATTGTTTCCTTTGTAGATATCTTGCAGGTTGTTTCAGAAGTAATTGAAGTATATGGAATTCATAGCGTAGTCTGTCAGGAAAGCAGAAACACAATGGAGGCAGGACATGATAAAGAGATGTTAAATACACATTGGAGATGATATAGTTGAAGAAAGGAAGTAACTATGAGCAAACTTAAAGTTTCACAGTATATTTAAAGTCTGATTTTACATTAAAATAAATTTGCTACTAGTATAAAAAATACATATAAAAATGAATAATGTCTCAAACTATTTTTGAATTATTATATATACATTTATTTTTCTGATTTATTTTCCAAATTAAAAAGAACTTCTAACAATTCTTGGTCAGATTTTGTCTCATTTTCAATTAAGAAATCCACAGCTTCAACACATTGCAGAATTTCTATGTCCATTGATTCATCAAAGAATTCTGAATCATTTTCTGTGTCTTGGTTGCATACTGCAACAATTTCCACGTTATTTTTCTGCTCTCCTTCCATTTCTATGCTGTAAAATGAATTTTTAAAAAATATATCAGTACAAATAGGGCACTGTTGGGTTTAAGTACAGACAGGTAGTTTGGTTTTTTAAACAGTAATTTTTTCGTTGGGCAGTGTATGGTATCAAACTGGAAGTAGAAATATCAAAACATTTATGTGATAAAGCCTAAGTCAATTCTTAATTATACAAGACAAGTCTAACTCCATCCATAACTAAAAAAGAGAAGTCTATTTTATTCTATAAGTATTACAGAGGGATAGTATATAACTATCAGAAAATGTTTTCCTAATTAACTTACAGTACAGAAAATACTTCAGTTTTTAAATAACATCTTACCTTTCAAATAGAAGTTTAAGTTATCAGTTGAAATGTACTTGATATGTACTTCAAGAAGTAGTAGTCAAAATGGCTGTGTTTCTCTCTCTTTCTTTATATATATTCAGGTACATAACCAATCAAATGTCATGAAATAATAGAAGATATTGAAAGTAGCATTTTGATTGGTTGTCAATTCTAACACTTCATAAGTGTTTTGGTTAGATAATTTACCTCAGGATATTTAATCAGGCTTACAGCATAATTTTCACAATGAAATTCCATCAAATTTGGGGAAATGGTAGGGACTGCTATGTAGTAGGGGCTATTCTATATTTGATGAAAGTGTCTGTAGTGGTTTTTCTGTAAATTACTTTCCCACCTTTTTTTATCGAGCGCTTACCGGTGCGCTCCCCGGTACGCGAACCGGCAGCGTTACAGGAGTCCTACATTTTGAGTATTGGTAGAATTGAGACAGAAAATGGAGGACAAACAATGTTCGGAATGGGTAGAAGGGGGCACGGTAGACACTTTGTGACCCTCTAGGTTTTCGGAGGGGGGATTAGGATGCTGATACATGCAAAAATAAAAAAATAAAAATTTAAGAATTTCGCGGGGGAGTGCCCGGTACGCGCACCAGTAAGCGAACCTGGGAGCGTACTTTGGAGAAAAAAAATAAAAGAATACATTTTACAGCTTTTGATATTTGCTATTAAAAAAACATTGAAATTCACTGAAAAAACCATAGGTTATAGACCATATATAGTTAGGAATTAGCATTTACAAAACCTTGAAAATTCACTGAAAAAACCATAGGTTATAGACCATATATAGTTAGGGATTAGCATTTTCAAAACCTTATTTTACTCGCACAAAACCATTGAAATTCGCATATATAGTTAGATGCACTAACTACATATCGCGCACCCGCAATCCACTGCTGATGATGTCACATATTACATAATTCATGACATGCTCAGTGACATCACTGATGACATCTTAAATTACATCACTTTTTTTTTCAAATTTTTTTATTGAGAATTTTTTCCCCATTTTATGACTTGATCAGGGCACATAATTACAGTACTTTGAAACATAGGATTATACAGAGAAACTCAAACAATCAAACAAAATCTAAACACTTTCTTAATCTTTTAAGAATCTGCTCCAAACTTCCATCGGATAAAGGGTTCCCAGATTTGCATACCCAACTTCCTACCCTTTTTTCCCTTTCTAGCATATATGGCTGTTTCCAATTTTTGTATTGACATTACTTTTCCTAACCATTGGTGATATGATGGTGGGTTAGGATCTAACCAGAGAGAAGCCACTAACAATCTCAAAATCGCCATTGCCATGAATATACATTTTTTACAATTCGACTGTTCGACAACACTTATCCCCAATAACATAGTGGCTGGTGTTAACTCTATTGTTATTGACATTGCCGCTTGAAAGAAATTCACAATATCTTGTTTCAATTTATCTAAGTGGGGACAAATTGCGAAAATGTGTATCAGACCAGCATCTATACTTCCGCATCTAAAACATGTAGTACCTGATGTACCACCCCACTGAGCAATCTTCGCCGGCGTATAATATAGATGATACAACATCTTATAGTGCTGGGCCTGAAGGGACGAAGAGCATAGCATTTTTCTCCATATTTCCAATGACTCAGTGAAAATGTCCCCGCCCATTTCCAAATCTAAGGACCATTTGTCTACCCATTTCTCTAGATCATCTTTCTTTAAATTTGCCATTTCTAAATAAAACCTTTTAATGGTGCAATCGAAACCACTTTCTATAAGGTCCAACAATGTACTTCTTTCAAAACTCAATGCACCTCCTTGTTTTTTCAAAAGACAGCTTCTTATTTGGAGCTATTTAAAAAAGTGTTTTGTATCCAAAATAAAACTGTTTTGCAAATCCACAAATTGAAGCATACCTTGAGGACCCATCATATCGCCAACTTTTCTTATCCCCCGATTATCCCACTCTTTAAAGACAATACCCGAGAAAACCTCACTAGGTAAGGAAGGATTATCCTTTAATCTGATGTATAAATTAAACTTCCCAATTTCCACCTTCTTTGATATCCCTTTCCATATATTATATGCAGCCCTTACTGTCTTAAAACGTGTTCTTTTGAAGTAGCTACCCTCCGTAAATCTTAAAAATAAATTTTCAGCGTTTATACCAAGAACCAAACCATAAATTGCAAGCGACCCAAGCTTATCCCAACCCTCCATTTCAGCCCCTCCAATCAAACCAACCATGTATTGCAGTGCTGCTGCCCAGTAATATTGCTTTAAATCTGGTAATGACCAACCTCCTCTCTCCCGTGGGAGCGACATAAATCTCAATGCCCTCCGCGTCTTGCCTTTTGCCCAAACAAAACGATTGATCATTTGTTCACAAATTTTAAACCACTTATTGTCGAATAATAATGGAATTGCTCTAAAAATTTACAAAAATTTCGGCAAAATCAACATTTTAATGATATTAACTCGTCCTACTAATGATAAGTGGAGATTCTCATATCGGTCAAGATCTCTCTTTACTTTGTCTATTATTGGGGCTATGTTTTTTTCCACCAAGTTATCAAGGTCAGCTGAAATATTAATACCTAAATAAGGTCCTTCCTGGACCACTCGATTGTCCCCACAGATTGTCACAGAATTTTTGATGATCTGCGTCTTTGTGGTATTCAAAGCATAGCCCGAAACATGCCCAAATTTAAGAGCCTCCGCTACTATTAACCCTATTGCCTCCGTGGGGTTTGGTGTTATCACCACCACGTCATCAGCGTAAGCAAGTATCTTACAAGGACCCAATAGTGTATTTAGTGGGGAGATATCTGGGCATAGCTCTATCCTACGGATTAGTGGGTCCATATACATGGCAAATAAGAGAGGCGAGCAGGGACACCCCTGCCGTGTGCCTCTCTAGATGTGAAATTGTCCCGTAATCCCCCCGTTAACTCTTAAAGCTGCAACCGGTTCCCTATACAAAGTCTGTAGGGCCTTCACAAAACCCCCCTTTATGCCAGCTCTTGTTAAAATGTGCCACAGATAGTCCCAGGAGACCCGATCGAACGCCTTCTCTGCATCTAACAACATTACAGCCATCGGGTCTCCTGTGATCTCGGCGGCATCGAAGAGGGTTATAACTTTCCGGGTGTGATGTGTCGTCCCTCTACCAGGGATAAAACCATGTTGGTTACTACTAACTAAAGCACCAATTACCCCTGCGAATCTTTTAGCGAGTACTTTCGAATATATTTTAGCGTCATTGTTTATCAATGTGATTGGTCTATAGGACCCTGGCTCAGTCGCCATTTTCCCCTTTTTTAATATTAAAACAATATCTGCAGCGCCCCAGGATTTGGGGATAGACTCCCCAGTTTGCGCAGTTTGAAACGTTCTAATTAGGTCCGGACTTAAAATCCCCCAAAAAGTTTTATAGAACTCTAGGGGGAGTTGATCCGGGCCAGCAGCCTTTCCAGAAGGGAGATTGCCCATAGCTTCTTGAACTTCGATTTAGTCCAGCTGCTTCTCCAGCCCTTCTGCATCTTCAATAGAGACTCTTTCGATCGGGATGTTCTGAAGATATTCAGTCATCTCTTCCGGATTGCAAAAATGTTGTTGATCATATAGTTTCTGATAAAACTTCCTAAAGACTTCCCTTATTTTCTCCGAATGAGGAATGTATATTTCCATATTCATCCCGAATCTCCCTAACAGTACCAGATGCTGCTATCTGTCTGGTCCGCATGGCTAAAACATGTCCAACTTTTTCGCTATATTCGTAGCATCTCTCCCTTTTTATAGTGTAATACTGTGCTGCCTTATTCGCCAGTTCCTCCTCAGCTTCACTTTTTACCTTCATTAATTCTAAAATTGATTGTTCAATCGGTTCGCCCCTTATTACACATTTATGGAACTGTTGCACTAACTATATATCGCGCACCCGCAATCCACTGCTGATGATGTCACATATTACATCATTCATGACATGCTCAGTGACATCACTGATGACATCACTGATGACATCTCAAATGACATCACTGATGACATCACTGATGACATCTCATTTGACATTACTAAGCACATCACTGATGACATCATTCATGTGATAATACGATGAACCTCTTCAGACTCTAATATAACCTTAGATACACTCAGTGTAAACAGACACTCACAGACTGTCACTCATCCATGGAGTTACTCACACACCTAGTCAGTCATGCAAAGAATCAATCACACCTCCATTTCCTCAACTATACAGTTATACACACCTTACTTATTCAAACATATAGTAACACATATTTACTCTCTTATACAATCCCTGATACAAGTTCACAATGATCCATACAGCCACTCACACATTCACTGGCTCTTATGCACAGTTATTTATATATGTCAACTCTCACATGTACTGTGTTTTACATATGTACTTACTTTGACATGTAGCACTGAGATATCCATTCACTCACCAATACACTCATGCACACAGTCAACCGCCCATACAGCTGTTTCCACATGCACTTTTGAACCCATACATCTAGTGAATCAACTGCTCACACATCTATGCACAGAGTCATACACCTCCCAGCCACCCACACACACACTCAGTCTCCCATACAAATCCGTGGGCAACCAATCAATAACCCATATAGTTACTCATATAGCTACTGATCAACACATGCAGCAGTTTACAGAACAACAGACATAATGATGCACAAATTAAGACAGTTTAGTCACTAACCCATGCACTCAGTGAGACACATTTAATCACTCACTCATACAGTCAGTCATGCACCTACTAAATCCTTCATCCAGACACTTATACATCCACTCATTCTTCAATATGTAAGACATATTTTAACTTTACAGAAACATACAGTCACTGGATGTTGTCATCAGTGATGTCATCAGTGATGTCATTTGAGATGTCAGCAGTGATGTCATTTGAGATGTCATCAGTGATGTCATCAGTGATGTCACTGAGCATGTCATGAATGATGTAATATGTGACATCATCAGCAGTGGATTGCGGGTGCGCGATATATAGTTAGTGCATATAACTATATATGCAAATTTCAATGGTTTTGTGCGAGTAAAATAAGGTTTTGAAAATGCTAATCCCTGACTATATATGGTCTATAACCTATGGTTTTTTCAGTGAATATATATATATATATATATATATATATATATATATATATATATATATATATATATATATATGTATATAACCTACTGGCGGTCGCCAGTAGGTAGTTATAGTTAGGACCTAGATAGGAAATCCGCAACTTTCTATTGGGAATAACTTTGGCGCCGGTTGATAAATCTCTGCGAATTTCTCAAAGAAGATGGCCCGCTACGCTCCGCTCCGCTCCGCTCCTTCCCTGAGAGTCTCGGGAAGATTCGTCAAGCGGGGGCCGAGATAAAAGGGGGGTCCCAAAACGTGTTTTCCCCATGTTAATTTCCATAGGACGTTTAGACACGGCTACAGCCCGAACCGCTGAACGTAATTACACCAAATTTGGGACAATGGTAGGGTCTGGTACGCAGATCACGCTTTTGTTTAAATGGTGTAAATCCCTCCTGTAGTTGCTGAGAAAATTAAAGTTGAAATCAATTATATATCTATAAGCGCGCACAGTGCTCGCACCGTGCGCGCACCTTGCCGTGCACGAGTTTCATGCTGATTGGCTGCCACTGTCTGTCAACGCTCTAAAACAGAAATTGTTGGCAGCAATCTTGTGCCTCGGTAGAATGAGGCACAGGAAAGCAGAAAAACAAATGTGTGAACTCAAAAAGGGGGAAGGTTAGAAGCACCCTGACCCCCTAGGCCTGCTCAGGGGGTCCCACAGGGACCCACAAGGCAAAAAAAATTTGTTTTTTGTGGAAAATCACGGGGTGCCCGCACCGTGCGCGCACCCAGTGATTTTCCCCCCAAAAAATATATTTTTCTTTTGCCTTGGGGGTCACTTACCTCCCTTTTATCATCCTCAAATCCCCTTCCCTCACCATCTTTCCATTTCTTTTACCTTCCCTCCCCTTACCCTACTCTATGTATCTCTCTTTGTCCCTTACTCTCCTTACATATGTCCATCCTCACTCCCCTTCTGTCACTCCTCCTCCTTTACTTTCTTTTCCATACTGCTCTTCCCATAATTTTTAATTTCCCTTAACTCACAACCCTACCATTAGACACCTTGGGGCAGATTTACAAGCCCCTTACACCTGTTTTGCGCCGCCGTTGCATCACTTTTGTGACGCAGCGGCGGTGCAAAAGATCCGCCATGGTGCGGGCTATTTACAACGTGGCGCATCTGGTTCCGTCATGGCCCCGCCCGTTCTTCAGAACGTCAGCGCAGGCGCGAAATCAGTGCCGCCCAGGCGTGCCGGGCGGGCCATTACGGAACCGCTCCGTCACCAACGCAGCCCACCCGAGGGCTATGACGGAGCGGTTCCGTCATAAGCTTGGGAGGGGTTAAAGGATTGTTGTACATCAAACAGCCGACATCCATCGTATATCAAGAGAGATGAAACCATGTACACATTCGACCACAATTGTACAACACAGGGTATAGTTAGGAATTAGCATTTAAAAAACCTTTGAAATTCACTGAAAAAACCATAGGTTTAACACATGCTATAGTTAGGAATTAGCATTTAAAAAACCTTGCAAATTCACTGAAAAAAACGTAGATTTTACACACGTTATAGTTAGGAAGTAGCATTTACAAAACCTTTAAAATTCACTGAAAAAACAGTAAGTTTCACACATTTTATAGTTAGCTGGACATTTCACTCATATAAAACCATTGAAATTCCCCCGTTATAGTTAGTTCAGCTAACTATAACTTGCGCGCCCGCAATGCACTGCTGATGACGTCACATATTACATCACTCATGACATGGTCAGTGACATCACTCATGACATCACTGATCACATCTCAAATGACATCACTGATGACATCACTGATTACATCATCCTTGTGGAAGAGTGGCAGACCTTTTCTCACCCTAATATAACCTTTATTACACACATTCAAAAATAGAAAATAACATTTTCAATACAATAGACATACCAATGCCACTTACAACACACCTATTTAGTAATTCCAAGATCTATACACACATTCACTCATTCATCAACAGACATATACAGTCACTCATACATGTACTCACTCATCATATGTACTCATACACTGATACATCGTGATCATCCTGTTACACACCGACACTCATCCATAGAGTTACTCACACATAACTCATATGTACTAGTTTAAAACATATGTACTTACTCACAAATACACTATTAAGACAGTCATTCATGAACCTTTTTAGTCGAGAGGGACATGGCGGCAGGCTGACGTCTGCCGAGGGAGCTCCGGACCGGGAGGTGGTTTCCCCGAGGAAAAGGCTGTGACAGAGGCTCAAAAACGGTGAGAATAGAGCGGATCATATATAGATTAATGCAAGCGGTTTTCTGATGGCGCTCATCTCTGTTTTTCCCCACTATACGGTAAATTAATCGAGCAAGAGGAGGCGGCGGCGTTTACACCAGCCTAGGAGAGCGCCCGGCACTAGGACCCTGGGGGAGCAGAGGGACGGTGAGAACGAGGACGGAGACGGAATCAGGAAGTGAAGGCAGCCGGCGGTGAGACAGTTAGTCAACGCACATTGGTGGGGTGTGTAATGAGCTCGATTAGGCGTCTTCCAGAATTTGATTCTGGTCTAACGGACAGCGGAGTCGAAGGTTCCTGTATCGACTCTACAGCTCAAAAGGAGAGGAGGTATTTCGGCGGAATAGCATGGGGTTCAAGGGACTGGGCGTATGCATGGAGGCAAGCTAGGAGGCTGTTGGCAAGAGTAAGCCTCGGCTCGCCGTTAATCAACAATTTTGTGTATTGTGCCTCATTAAAGGAGGGTGAGGAGAAGGAGGGTGAGGAGAGGGGGGGTCAGATACCTAGGCACCAGAGGAGCACTGTCGTGCTGAAACTCAGCAGTGGAGGAGCAGTATGTAAGCTGCAGCGTTTGCTACAGGATAAGGGCATGGACTCTGAAGCAAGTTCAATACCAGTGAATCTGCCTACATACCCCAGGCAAGACGAGGAGATAGTTACGCTTTCAGAGAAACTGGTGGGGGAGGTCTATAAGAATAAGAATAAGAATAAGACTGCCATTAAAGATAAGGGAAAGAGTAAGGTGCCCTCTGATATATCCTCTAACGTATCCTTCAACGTTCTTTCCTCTCCCCCCCCTCCCTCCCCACCTCTCCCCCCATCCAAATCACCAGTTCGGAATAGGTATCAGTTAAGGTCAAGATTCACGATACAGAAGTTAGGAGCTGAGGTACCCGTCGCTGTCTCTACAGGTGTCATCCCAATCTCCCCGATAGGAAGAAGAAGGAGGAGTAGTAGGAGTAATATCGTGGGGGAAGTGACTAAGCAAAAGCAAAGGCAGAAGCTAAAGCTGAAGCCACTAAAGACCTGCGGGACTGTCCCGAAGCCCACCCCTTCCTTAAAGGCCTATTTTAAAATAATGGAGAAGGTGGTTGACACCCCATTAGGGGGAGGGAGTGCCCCCTGTCCCAGTTCATCAGGATCACCGGGTCCGTCTAGTCACCCTATGTCAAAGGGCCCAAAAGTCATAGACCCTCAAAGTGTCAGAAATGTATCGGATCATACTTCTCCTGATATACCAGGTGTTTCTTTCGCAGTGACTCTAAAAAACAGCTATACGGTTCTGGGACAGTTAGAGGATGCAACGAATCAAGAGAGTCAGGAGAGGTTAGAGGAAGAGCTAGCGCAAGAGGATTAAATCAGAATAGAGGGAGGACCTTTAGGTCAGAGGTCGGCACAGGCCGCCCAGGCCAGCCCCCTACCTCCTGCAAGATCGTTGGAGACAACCCCGGACGCAGGCTTGTCACAGGTGGGAGCTCTCCTTCTAAGTCTTAGAGAGGATTTGTTGACAAAACTTGATCAGAAATTTGACACATCCGAGGCCAACCAAAAAATCATTCATGATCAGTGCGCCAGTCTGGAGCAAAAATTGGTGGATGTCAGCAAACGCACTGAGGTGCTGGAGGAAGATGTCAGTTTCTTAAAAGGAGCCTCACAAAGACATCAAAGAGACATTGAGACACTAAGAGCGCGAAATAGAGACCTTCAGATGGACGTGGAAAGATTAGAAATCCACTCAAGAAGGAACAATCTGAAATTTTTGAAAATTCCTGAAGGGCTGGAAAATGGGGATGTCAAAGCCTTTATATGTAAAATCCTCAGAGAGGGCGTCCTAAAAGACAGTCCAGAAATAGATCTTGAAAGAGAGATACAAAGAGCCCACAGAGATCCTTTTAGGCAGCGCACAGGGAGGTCAGAGCCACGAAAAATCTTGGTGAATTTTTTATCCTTTTCGGTTAAAGAATTGATTTTGAGTAAAGCTCTGAAGGAAAAATCCCTACAATTAGGCTCAGCTAACTACCTGATTCGTTCTGATGTGGGGAAGATAACAGCACAAAGGCAGTGGGAGTTGGGGAGTCGAATGCCTGATCTGAGGAGTTTAGGGGCACAGGTGCAGATGAAGTTCCCTGCCTTTTTGAGAGTGGTTTGGAAAAACAAAACTCATAACTTTAATTCAGTACAAGAGGTCGACTCCTTCCTCACCTTGATGCGCGAAAATACATTTGAGGAAGATATATAGGCCTCTGAAAAACCCCTGGGGGGTAGAGAGCAAAATTAGTTAGATCTTTAGCTTAGAATCTAAGCAACACGTGTTTTAAGGTGAGAAATGGTGTGTGTAGGGTCGCTGGGTCTCAGGGTGCGAGTAGATTTCAAAAACAAGGAAATAAATGGTAAAGTAAATCAGGAGGTTGAAAAAGAAGGGAAAAAAGAGGGTTATAATGTAAGAAAAAGAAAAAAAAAAAATTCTCTTTCAAGATAAGGGGTGTTCAACTTGGGAATAGTGGGGAAGAGGGGATGAATTGATTAATCTATTTAGCCTTTGTCGTATGTATTTAGAAAAATAATCGCATAAGGGTTTCCACCCGGAAGTCTGGTGAGCTCCCGACTGGCGACAAGATCGCCGTAGGAGTAAAGGGGGGGGTTCCTCAGGGGAGGGGGGGAGGAGGGAGGGGAGCAGGGGAAAAAAGTAAAATAAATCCTCATATTGGTTTGAAAATAATTCATGTGCAGGTAGGGACCTGGCTCAAAATGCTTAAAAGGGATCTTAGAGAATTATGGCCGATACGATATATAGCATAAAATTTATAAGCTGGAATGTTAACGGGTTAAGGGATAGGTCTAAAGCAAGAAGGGTCATAGATTTTTTGTTCAGATCAGGGGCACATATTTGTCTATTAGAGGAGACGCATGTAGAGAGGGAAGAATGTAGTCAAATATTTGGGAGATGTAGATGGGTCCAGGATATCATTACCTCGGGACAAAGCGGCAGTACACGGGGGGTGGCCGTGATTATTAGAGCAGGCACAGGGATCAGGTTGATAAAACACGAAACAGACATTTCAGGCAGATGGTTGATAGCTTCTTTGATGGTGGGAAGCGCCCCTTTGGTCTGCGCAGTATACTACGGCCCGAATCTAGATGCCCCGGGGGCTTTGATAAAACTTAAAACTAACTTAATAGAGACAACAGGCCCGATAATTGTAGGGGGAGATTTTAATCTTATTTTTGATAGAGATCTTGATAGAACATCAAGAGTGAAATTTTCCCCCCCAAAAAAAACTAGTCTAGAACTTAAGAATATCATGAGGGATTTTAATTTGATGGACATTTGGAGATTCAAAAACCCAGGGGGAAGAGATTATTCTTTCTACAGTAGAAGATATGGGCACCATTCGAGGATAGATTTTTTCCTGGTAGATAAGAACCTCTCATCGGCAGTCGACTCTATATCTTATGTCCCTGCAATTCTGTCAGACCACTCAATGGTGGAAATGGTAGTCAATATGATACAGAAAAAACATCACAGGAGATGGACACTGGATCGGACGTTGCTGCTAGAAGAAGGAGTCAGACAGGATTTAGTTACCCAGTCTGAAGAATTTTTTAGGGTCAATACAGGGTCAGCAAACAAACAAATCGTCTGGGAATCGTATAAAGCTTTCTCCCGAGGCTTGTTAACAACTCTGATGATCAGGAGGAACAGACTGAGGAAAGAGAGAAGGGAAGCATGGATTTCTAGAATCAAGCTTAAGGAGCTGGAGTTACAGAGGGCATCGGCAGAGGAGTCGGACAACAGGCAAATACTTCAGAGAGAGCTCGATTGTCTGCGAGCAGAATTTCAAGCAGGGTTGGACAAGGATTTGAAGGAAAAGTGGGACATTAGTAATTTACAGCAGTTTGCTTACGGTGAGAAGTGTGGACGTCTCCTGGCATGGAAGGCCCGAGCCGACAGAACAAGAAATCAGATAGACAGTTTGGTTTTATCAGGTACAGGGGAAAAAACTAACGAGGATGACTGTATCAGAGAAGAAGCAAAGAGATACATGCAGTCTCTTTATGGACCTAACTCCTCTGGGGGTAAGCAACAAGCAGAATCCTGGTTTGCAAATGTCCAGCTCCCTAAGCTATCTGAGATTGATTGTTCTTACCTTAGTTCAGAAATCAAAGAAGGGGAAGTCAGGGCTCAGGTGGCGAAAATGGCTAAGGGCAAAGCCGCAGGCCCAGATGGGCTTCCAGTGGAGCTGTTTAAGATCGTTTTAGAGCAGATCATAGGGGTTCTGACCGTATTGTTTAACGAAGTCTTACTCAGGGGAGGACAGGTCCCCAGGTCTTGGGCGGAGGCAACGGTCACATTATTGTTGAAGCCAAATAAGGACCCGAGTAGGATAGAGTCCTACAGGTCCATTTCACTTCTAAATGTTGACTATAAAATATTCGCGGGGGTATTGGCTACGAGACTAGCAAAGGTAGTAAAATCGGTAGTACATTGTGACCAAAGGGGCTTCATTCCGGACAGGCAGCTCAATGAGCTGACCTTTCAAGTAGTGGCTGCCATTGATGTAGCTCAAGAAAAGAAACTGCCTCTGACTATAGTAGCAGTAGACGCCGCGAAGGCATTTGACCAAGTTGACTGGAACTACTTGTGGTTGGCGATGGAAAAATTTGGCTTTCCGATGAACTACATAACAGCCATTAAGCTTTTATACTCAGACCCAACAGCAAAGGTCCTAGTAAATGGTTCTCTGACAGAGCAGTTTCATATCTCCCGAGGCACTCGTCAGGGATGTCCCCTATCCCCCCTTTTGTTTGACTTGTATATAGAGCCCTTCGTTTGTTTATTAAGAGCCGATCCAATAATTAAACCCTTTAAGATTGCGGAAATGGAGTTTAAGTTGGCTTTGTACGCGGATGACTTGTTAATGTATACAATAAATCCGGATGTGGCAATCCCCAGACTATTAGATCTTGCAATGGGGTTTGGTAACATTTCGGGGTACTCAATCAATGCTGAAAAGACGGAAATAATGGAATGGAACCAGCAGTCTAGCTCGATAGGGAAGAAGAATAAAATGAGGTACCTGGGAATCCACTTGGTCAATGAGATAGATGAAATCCCCAAAATTAATTTAGAAAGGATCATTAAAGATACAATTGCTCTATTGCAACGTTGGTCCTCTCTGCCTCTAAACATATACGGGAGAGTGAATCTCCTGAAAATGATAGTGCTCCCTAAGGTTACTTTTCTATTTAATGCCATCCCATTATCTTTTCCAGCACCCTTAATTAAAAAACTACAAGGAAAACTGGGCTCATTCATTTGGAATGCTAAAGGCCCTCGCATAGCATGGAAGAAATTAAGAAGGGGTCTCAAGACAGGAGGACTCGCCTTTCCAGATTTAATGCTGTATTGCCACGCTTTTCATTTTAAGCATTTTAGAATTATGGCGGGTCATATGGACCAATCATCAATGGGGTTGCTATTCTCTGTTCTATTAAAGGAGGTTCCTCAGGGTTCCAGTTTTTTTCTTTATAAGTTTGGGGACCCAAAATTCTTTAAAAAAGTAAGGTTGAAGATTTTAAGGTCAGCCTTGAAAAATTGGGTATTTGTAAGGATTAAACTAAACATTACTTATTACGCGCCGCAGGCACCCATATGGGACTCACCAGGCCTCCCAGCCTGTCTTAATGATCAACTGTCACTACCTTTGAAACAGGCAGGGCTGCAGAGGTGGGGAGATCTGCAGGGAGATGGCCAACTCTTAAGCTGGGACGCATTGTCCAATCTAACTAGGGGGGCCCTGACGCGGTTTAAATACTACCAATTGTCAGGCTGGTGGACAACGAGATCTGGGATACCCAATGATAATAACCCCCCTAACCCTAAATTTGATGCGGTAGCTAGAAGGGGTAAGTGGAAAAGCCAAATATCTTTTTGGTATTCGGCAATGTTAGAAGGGGAGGATGTGACGGAGGCTGAAATTAGCAAATTGTGGTGTAACGCCCTTACCCCGACTAACGGGCCTCTTTTGGATTCTTGGCACGACTCCTTCAGGGTGTTAAATGCCGTAATCAAGCCGGCTGCGTTGAAAAGGAATCACCTATACACCATGTATAGGGTCTATATAACTCCGAAGAAATTGGCAAAATTCTCAAATATCGACTACAATTGCCCAAGGTGTGGCCTCTTGAAGGCAGACGATGTTCATATGTTTATGGATTGTCCTGATTTAGCGGAATATTGGGGGAAGATAAAGAAATTTCTGGAAGAAGTCCTCTTAATGCCCATAGCACTCCCAAGGTTCACAGTCATGTTTGGGCTTGTGATGAACTATCAAGTTAATGACCTTCCCACTAAATTTGTATTTTTTATCATCCTCTTAGCAAGGCGCGAGATTTGTAGGGCATGGAAAGATCCAACTCCCCCAACCTTTGCTAATTGCCTGAGGCAGATTATGTTAACTTGTAAATCAGATGTGGCATGCGATCCCAGAAGCGTGACGAATGTGTGGGCAGCCTTGGTGGCATGGCAATCTCGATGATTGGTTTTCCAATGATTTGTCTGGAGCCCTGCTGGTTCCCCGTACTCCTAAGTAGCAAAGGGCGCACACGGATCGGCGAAAGAAAAGGAGTTTGGAGGGGAAGGTAGTGGCTGCTTGAGGGTACGGGCAAACCAACTTGCATCAGGCCAAAACCAACGAGGGTCGGTGCAGAACGGCCAGCAGTGCATGGAGGAGCCAGTGTCCCATCAAGAGTTCCATCTGTGATATATGAGGATTACCAAAAAAAAAAAAAAAAAAAAAAAGACAGTCATTCATTCACTAACACACCCATATATACACTCTCATCCACCCAAACAGAAAAAAAACAAATATTAACCTATATAGCTACTCACCACACACACTCATCCACCCATACAGTCCTGCGCATATGCTGCCTTCAACACATACAAGCAGAAACTCACTCATTCATGCATCTATGCACTACGTAAGACCTCCCAACGAAGCATACAGACACTCAGACACTCCTACTGATAATCAAACAAAGAATAACCTATATGGACACTCATGTATCACTCATATAGCTACTCACCAACACATGCAGCCACTTATACAGAAAGTGAGAGACTGATACAGAAATGAATATATTTAAACATTGCTCACTAACCCATGTATTCATTAAGATACACTTAATCAGTCAGTTATACAATCTATTTTTCACCAAAAAAGCAGCCATTTATACACATATATACCCATTTCTTCGTCCATCAACCTTCAGATATACATATATAAAACATATTTAATTTTCAGAAAAACACCCATTCACTGGATGATTTCATCAGTGATGTCATTTGAGATGTCATCAGTGATGTCATGAGTGATGTCACTGACCATGTCATGAGTGATGTAATATGTAACGTCATCTGACGTATATTTAGCGAGGACCCCCTGAAAACATAGATACTGCAGTTCCTAGGTCAGAGAAAACAGAACAATTGACAAACAACAACCTAGGCAACTGATGCTTAGAACAGGTTAAAATAGAAAAGGACAATCGGCTACAGCTTACTACAAAACTCAGTATTTTATTAAATGGTTAAAAAATAGAAAAATCAATGACATAGCACAATTTAAAAATGACGATGAAATGGCAAAATTTAAATCCTGCATCATACATTACCAATGAAAAATACATTTTAAAGACTTTACACAAACACAAGTTAAAAATTGATAGATAAGTGGCACAATGAATCTCTACGCGCGTTTTGGCGACCAGCGCCTTCTTCTGGAGCAGCCACGTAATTTAAGTAGCAGTGACACTGAAACTACTGAGGTATAGTTTCTGTTTCTTGCTTAAGTAGTCATTTTGAGGATAAAATGTTTCAGGAGCTGATTAAGTAAAAGTTATTGGTTTAATTCTCGCCGGCCGGAACCTTTAAGAGGGGATGTTGTCGGTTATATAGACTCGATTGATGAAGTCTTCCAATGATGGTTAATTCCTTATTGTGAGGATCTTGTATATCAGGGTATCTAGTAGCCTTTAGAGATAGGAGTTGTGTTTCTCACAGATTCGATGACTGGAGGTGCAAGTAAGGTGTGTTCTCCTTGTGTAGGGATGTGGTTATGGAGTATCTGATGATCATCATTTTCGCGCTTTGAACCGCCTTCCTTGACATCCCTCCGCCGGATATAAGGAGCCCTGCCGATTATCTTCGGGCAGGGAGATCTTTTAACATAATTCCTTCGTGTCGAAAATCCAGGAAGCTTGATAAACTGTCTATAATTTTTGAAGCAAGGCTTCACAATTCTAGACAGGAAGTTATTTAAAGCTGCAATCATCTACTAGATCGTAACCTTGTTTTGACATATCGTATCAGCGGATATAGACAGCGAAGGAACTTGACAGGGAGATACTCCATAACCACATCCCTACACAAGGAGAACACACCTTACTTCCACCTCCAGTCATCGAATCTGTGAGAAACACAACCCCTATCTCTAAAGGCTACTAGATACCCTGATATACAAGATCCTCACAATAAGGAATTAACCATCATTGGAAGACTTCATCAATCGAGTCTATATAACCGACAACATCCCCTCTTAATAATTCCGGCCGGCGGGAATTAAACCAATAACTTTTACTTAATCAGCTCCTGTAACATTTTATCCTCAAAATGAGAACTTAAGCAAGAAACATAAACTATACCTCAGTAGTTTCAGTGTCACTGCTACTTAAATTACGTGGCTGCTCCAGAAGAAGGCGCTGGTCGCCGAAACGCGCGTAGAGATTCATTGTGCCACTTATCTATCAATTTTTAACTTGTGTTTGTGTAAAGTCTTTAACATGTATTTTTCATTGGTAATGTATTATGCAGGATTTTAATTTTGCCATTTCGTCGTCATTTTTAAATTGTGCTATGTCATTGATTTTTCTATTTTTTAACCATTTAATAAAATACCGAGTTTTGTAGTAAGCTGTAGCCGATTGTCCTTTTCTATTTTAACCTGTTCTAAGCATCAGTTGCCTAGGTTGTTGTTTGTCAATTTATATGTGACGTCATCAGCAGTGCATTGCGGGTGCGCGAGTTATAGTTAGCTGTACTAACTATAACGGGGGAATTTCAATGGTTTTATATGAGTGAAATGTCCAGCTAACTATAACATGTGTGAAAGTGGGTTTTTTCAGTGAATTTCAAAGGTTTTGTATATGCTACTTCCTAACTATATCGTGTGTAAAACACGGCTGTGCCCTGTGTTTGTATGTACAGCAGTTTCTCAAATATAAAAGTGGTGTTCTCCAAACACCACTCGGCCATTTGGAGAAGCATGTGGATGTGATGGTAAAACCTGATGTCCCTTGTGCCTAGAAAGTGTTTAAGTGCATGTAGCCCATATTTGTGCCTTATACTCGTATACAAGTTTTGTACATCAAGAGTTAAAAAAACATAGTTCACATTCCAATTGTACTCAAAAATGTGTGACAGAAAATCCCCAGTGTCTTTGAAATACGCAGGCAGTGACTATACCAAGGGCTGGAGAAATTGATCAATGTATTTGCTTGTATTTTCGAACAGACTACTGATGGCTGAAATAATTGGTCTGCCAGGGGGACATTCAACACTTTTGTGGACTTTGGGGATTAGGTAAAGTTGTGGTGTACCGGATAGTCATTTTTCAAGAAGTCTGTTTTTTGTTTTGAAATCAGTCCTTTCCCCCTCCATTCGTATAGACAAGAGTGGTATCTTTCTTTTGTGTTGATGATATTTGTAGTGCTAACCCATATGTAACAATCTTTGTCTTGTAATTGTGACATGGCCTCTTTGGTGTACATTTCTAGTGGCCAGAGTACCACATTGTCCCCTTTATCAGAGCAACGTACCACAATTTCAGGGTGTTGTTTGAGGATATTACAACATCTCAGGGCCATCGCAAACGATGATGAGACATATCAGGTGGCCCGCCACATAAACACCAAACACAATGGCAAAGCTGATAAACTGACTTACTTTGTCATAGATAATGTGAAGAGAAGTCCCAGAGGGGGCAACAGGCAGCTTGCCCTAAGACGCCTACAGTCCAGATACATAATCCTGCTTAACAGCAGAGTCCCACATGGTTTGAATGCTGACGAAGCTTTGAATGTACACCTCTGAACACCAAGTGTAATTTACACTCAGATAGCCATACATCCCTCCTTGCTAACTGAACCCAATCCTATCAACATCTGATTAACTATCTCACACATTGTATATACTTAATGTATTTATTTTTATTTTGTTTTAGGCACATATGTACATAACACAATTTAATTCACACAACACATTGGTTTTATTGGACAACAATTCTAGATACTCCTGTGTTATTCAAAGTCAACCATCCTAGTTAAGACATACTACGCATGTTCCCGTGTTAGCATACCAATAGTGCTACCTGTGCTAATGGTTCAAACTACACCCTTACCACACCGATTAGGCCCACTTGGGCACAAATAACACACCTTTTTACTAACAGTGCCACCTCCGATTCTGGCTCAGGACTCACCCTCACAAGACTGGTTAAGCCCATTGGGGCGTCAACTAAACTATACTGTTTTGGAACACCCGCGTTTTAGGGCTCGTACTGCACAAACTGCAAGCGCAACGCCGCCCTGGGCACCACGACACTCAAACACATACACACAAACCGGCTCGGGTATACGTCACACTCGGACCAAACAGCCTACAAACACCTGATTAGCAAAACAGAAAACTAGAGCAAAGTCCTCTTACCGAACGGAGTAATTAACAAAGCGCCAGAGCTGACTTACATCACAGAGAGGACTGGTCCACGAACACCAACAAAGAGGCACAGGCTTCGCACGCAACTTATATAATCAGTGACCACTAGATGTGAGTATTTCCTCACTTTCCACACGTAGAAAGTTACGAAACACTGACATTATGTAGTTTTGAATCGAAAACACACAACTAATCATGCGTATTAATGTAAACATGATGTCAGAATAACTTGGGGTACAACTGTAGAAGCAGTCACATTTTATGTTTTATTTAAATTACAAAAGTACAGCAAGAGTTGGATACTGCAAAACAAACTTTTCTATGTTCATCACCAGTTGCCATGACGACCTAATGTCTCAGTGTGTCACGACTCAATCAGTATTTAAATGTCATTTTACCACAGTGTTTTCGGATATAGTGAGCAAGGCGGACTTGTCCATCGAAACGCGTCTAGCTGTATCGCATGGAATAAATATTTTCTTTTGATCTTCATCCCACGGAGTCGGTGCCTGTTTCTTTGACCTCAGAAGCAGGATTGGATCGAATATATATATAGATAAATATATATATATATATATATATATATATATTCACTGAAAAAACCATAGGTTTCACACCAGTTATAGTTAGCTGGAAATTTTACTGACATAAAACCATTGAAATTCCCACGTTATAGTTAGTTGGACTAACTATAACTTGCGCGTGCAATGCACTGCTGATGACGTCACATATTACATCACTCATGACATGGTCAGTGACATCACTCATGACATCACTGATGACACCATCCAGTGAATGTGTGTCTTTCTGAAAAATAAATATTAGTGAGTAATGTTTAAATTTTTAAATATATGTATTAGTGTTTCACTTTGTGTATAAGTAGCTGCATGGGTTGGTGAGTAGCTACATGTGTATCTACATGGGTTATTATATTTTTTTTAAGTATCAGTATGATTGTCTATATGGTTTGGTGGGGGTATTACTTAGCACATAGATGCATGATTGACTGACTCTCTGTTTGTATAAGTTTTGAAGACAGCATATGTGCAGGACTGTATGGGTGAATGAGTGTGTATATGTGTATGTTAGTGAGTGAATGACTGTCTCACTATTGTCTTTATCAGTAACTACATATGTTTTAATCTAGTATATGTGAATATTGATGTATATAAGTGAGTATATGTGAGAGTAAGAGATTGTAAGAGTTCCTGTTTAAATAAGTTTGTGTTACTATAAGGGATTGTTTAAGAGAATAAATATGTTTTAATTTCAATAGAAGTAAGGTGGTAGTGTGTGTATAGCTCTATATGCAAATAAATGGATGTTCAATTGTTTATTTGCATGTGTGAGTATGTGTGTGAGTAACTTTTGGATGACTGTCAGTGTGTAACAGGATGTATAGGTGTATCACTACATATGATGAGTGAGTATATGTATGAGTGAGTATACTGAACTGTTTGTGAATGAGTAGATGTGTATATAGATGGTGGAATTACTGAATTGGTTGTTGTAACTGATATGGTTATCTCCATTTAAAAAAAAAATTTAGTTTCTATTTTTGAATATGTGTTTCAAGGGTTACATTACAGTGAAAGGAGGTCTGTCACTCTGTCACAAGGATGGTGTCATCAGTGATGTCATGAGCGATGTCACTGACCATGTCATGAGTGATGTAATATGTGACGTCATCAGCAGTGCATTGCACACGCAAGTTATAGTGAGTTCAACTAACTATAACGTGGGAATTTCAATGGTTTTATGTCAGTAAAATTTCCAGTTCACTATAACTGGCATGAAACCTATGTTTTTTTCAGTGAATTTAATAGGTTTTTTAAATGATAATTCCTAACTATAACTGGTGTGAAACCTATGGTTTTTTCAGTGAATTTCAAAGGTTTTTTAAATGCTAATTCCTAACTATAAGTCTCAGTTTATATGTAAGACTGTTAGCGCTCTAGTTGTTCTTTAGAACACTCTGGGACATTCTGTCATTGGGCTATATTTGGGCTACATCTGGCTGATATTTGGGCTACATTTGTTTTTTTTTGTCTCTGGTGGCCATCTTTGGGCTACATTGGGCTACATTGGGCTACATTTGGGCTCTAACATATATACAGCCCAATGTAGGCCAATATATACATTTTTTCAAAGTTAATTTTCGTAAAAACCACTTGAGCATATATCTTGAGACATAGCAAAGGCACATCAAGCTACCAGTCCCTACAATTTTGCCAATTTTTTTTTTAATATTTTTTATTTTTTATTTTATTTTTGCCTTGGAGCGCTCCCGGTGAGCGCCTCGGAAAGTGTAGTTTTATGAAGCGCCCCGGGGCGCGTACCGGGGAGCGTCCCGTAAGCGTCAATATCGGTAACGAAAACATAATCGTGACGTATCGCGTAGCCGCGTCCGCGTGATACGCACGGCGTAAGCGCACCCGCAAGCACTCGAGCGAATATGATTGCGCAACGTAAGCGTCCGACGCGCTTACGCGATGCGCCTCTGGGCGTGCCCCGGGGCTTGTAGCATAAGCGCGTCGGGTCACGTGACCTTAAAATAACACTTTTCATTGGTTAATAACAGTTTTTTTCACAAGTAGGGAAACACCCCACCCATTTCCCTCACAACCTGTTAGCTTTTGCTGAGACAACACCTCTTGTCTGTTCCTGCAAAAAAATCTAATTCAACCATGTCTGGTTCCCAGAACCCTTCCCAGGACCAGTCCTCAGACTCTTCGGATGGATTCCTGCCTGAGGCCCCCCACAGAGAAAAGTGAAGGACCACTTCATATGGAAGTTTTTCTCTTTTCCAGAGGGGGAGAAAAAATGCAATGCAGCCAAAGTCACCTGTAAAATTTGTGACATTGTCCTATCACGTGGGGATCCCACCCGGAAGTATAGTTTCGGGAATGCTACTTTAATCAGGCATGTTGACAGGAGGCACCCGATTAAATATGCACGGGAGAGCACCAGGTCCCTGGCTCGCAATCCACCACCCGATGGCCCCTCCACTTCCACCGGAGCTTCAACATCATCGGTGAGAGGAAGACCAGCAGTGATGATCCCAAATATTCAGCCTGTTTTTGCAGATATTACAATTCGTTGTAAGCAGTGTGACCAACTGCTCTGTTATGGGGAGCAGAGCATTGAGCTGATTGTTAGAAAGAGGGAGGAACACCGCTGCGCCCCTCAGCCCTAATTTTTCCCCCTTTTTTTTGCTCCTGTTGAGCAGTTTTGCATTCCCTAGTTTTGTTTTTGTTCTGAAAAAATTACCTAAATTTTTTTAAAACGTTCGGAAAAAGTAAAAAAAAATGTAAAAACTGAAAAAGAAGAAAAAAACCAGTTATTTTTAGAACTACCTCCAATTCTCCAAAAAGAGCTATATTCCTTACATATCGTGTTGTTCTTTTTTTTCAATGAATGTGTACTGCATAACTGTTTGGATGAAAGGACTGAATGAAAGGGAGAAAGAGACTGATGGAACAAATGACAGAAGGGGAGAGAGTAAAGGTGAGTTGATTACAGTGAGGAATGCAAGGAGAGTGAGGGTGAGTGAAGGGGGAGTGACAGAGTGAGAGGATAGAGGGAGTGAGGGTGAGACAGAAGGAATGAGGGAAGAGGAGTGACAAAGTGAGAGGACAGAGGGAATGAGAGAAGGAGTGAGTGAAGTGGAGTAAGGTGAGTGAGAGAAGAGGAATTACTGAGGGAGCGAATGAAGGGAAGAGAGGGGAAGGGAAGTAAAGCAGGGGGACTGAAAGAAAGTGAGTGTGGGAGTGGAGTGAGAGGAAAACAACAATTTAAGGGGCAGATTTACAAGCCCCTTGCGCCACCTTTGCGTCACGTTTAACATGAGAAAAGTGACGCAAAAGTGGCGCAAGTGGCTTGTAAATCTGCCCCTAAGTCTCTACATGTAGGTACTTAATAAAAAAAAAACAACAAAAAGATTTTTTTTTAAAAACAACTACATTTTTTTGAAACTGTCATTCTTTTTTCCCCATGGTATGCTCCCCGGTACGCTCCCCGGTGCGCGTACCGGGCGCTCCCTCCGCGAAAATAAAAAAAAACATTTTTTTTTTGCCCCGCAGGGCCCTTTTTTGGCCCCCACATCACACCTAGGGGGTCAGGGGGGGTCTACTCTGCCCCCTTTTGGTCATTTCCCCCTTTGTTTTTGCCACCTCTTGTGTCTCGATTTTACCGAGACACAAGATGGCGGCCGCTCCGGACTGTTTGGAATGTTTACAGACACCCCAGAGCCAATCAGCTTTCCGTGCGCACCTCGCGTGGCGCGCCCGGAGCGCTCCCCGGGACGCTGCTATAGATATATATATATTTTTTTGAACCTAAATTACTCAAAAACCACTGAAGCAGATATCTTGAGACATAGCAAAGGCACATCGGGCTACCAGTCCATACAATTTTGCCAAGTTTGGTGCAAATCCATTCAGCCGTTCGGGCTAAAAGTGAGTTTGACCGCCCTATGGAAATTAACATGGGGAAAACACGTTTTGGGACCCCCCCTTTTATCTCGGCCCCCGCTTGACGAATCCCCCCAAAACTTTCAAGGAAGGACCGGAGCTCCGCGAGGCAAATTTGAGGAAAGTTTTCCGGCAGATTCGTCAACCGGCGCCAAAGTTATTCCAAATAGAATTTTGAGATTTTGCATTGAAAAAAATCCTAACTATAACTACCTACTGGCGACCGCCAGTAGGTAATATATATATCCACCAAAGTACTCCATTCATTCGAATAGACGTCTCCGACACTCAGAATTTGCTGTGCACGCAATTTTAATCAGCAGGAAAACAACGCGTTTCGCTTAACAGCTTGATAACGTTTACAAGTTGAGACCAAATAATTGTCCTTTTACTCTTTCAAATAACATAGAGAACGGACTATCACCCATATGTGTAAAAGTAGGTACTGAGTATGGCGGACATCTTGGAAGAGTCAACATATAATATAAACAATTCGAAAAAAATGCATTCAAATTCATTTTGACATTGTAAGTCTGTGCTATA